>NC_025699.1:2988846-3085902 GCF_000633955.1 Camelina sativa | reverse complement strand
AAAGATAAATAGTAATGAAAAAAAGAATCTCAGGTTTCTTACAGTGGTTTTGGTCCGAGTCAGATGGGACAGCCATGTGGTCGTACAAATTTGTCGGCTTTGGTTCAACTTGTGCGCCGTGTAGGCTCTCTCATCTTATATTAACTTGCGTATCTCTCGATCCAACTCTAATAAACCCCATGCCTCTCTCTCTCTCTTATATGATCCCATGTGGTCCGGTCCACCTACTTTTTACAATAACTCAGTTAAGTGTTATAGAACATGGCTTAACCAAAACCACCCCACACATTAAACTAAAATTGGCGGGTACGTGGCACTCATTCATTGGTTATTTCCACCCATGGCCTGAGAAACAGAGGATCACTGCTCTCCCCCATTCCAAATTCCGCCTTCAATAATTTTGATCCACTCTGTTTCAAGCTGTCATAAAAATGTCGTCTTCTTCTTCTTCTTCCTCCTTGCTTAAACCCATTAATCCAACTTCTTCGCAGCAGCCCAGCAACGAGATCTGACGAGACGAGACGAAACAAAACCATCCCGCCAGACACTATGCTTCGTATCATCCAAATCGCTCTGTTTTGTCTCGTTATCGCCGCCGGGATCTCGATCTCCGCCGTGATCGCAGAGAACGAGTCTATAGACGAGATCCTTCTAGCGAACGGATTGCCTCTAGGGATATTTCCGAAAGGAGTAAAAGGGTTTAGCGTTAATGGCGAAACGGGACGCTTCTCTGTTTATTTGAATCAGTCATGTCAGGCTAAGTACGAGACCGAGCTGCATTACAACGCGAGTATCTCCGGTACGATAGGTTACGCTCAAATATCGGATTTATCCGGAATCAAGGCGCAGGAGCTGTTCTTGTGGTTTCCGGTTAAAGGAATCCGTGTTGACGTGCCTAGCTCTGGTCTCATATTCTTTGATGTTGGTGTTGTTCGCAAGCAATACTCTTTGGCTTTGTTTGAGACACCTAGAGATTGTGTTGCTGTTCGTAATGATGACAAGGTATGAAATCTTGAGACTTTGTCTGTCTCTTCTTGTATGGATTTGTAGATACGAGTGTATGGTATTTAGCTGTAGGATTAAGTATTGCAATTGCTTGAATTGCGACAGATTCAGTTTACACATGAGAAGATTCTCATTCGTAAACTAGTAAAGATGGTTTTTTTACAGTGTTGCATTGATTAGATTTGATTGGATATAATGGAAAAGTGAAACTGATTGTGTTTTTTTTTTTATGGTACTTGCAGGTTCAGTCGTCTATGTTGCCATTGTATCATATAGATGAGTCTCTTGGGAGAGACATTGTTTAGTCGGAGTTTAAGAACTGTTGTTGTTATACTACTACCAGAGAGAAAGATAGATGATCTCATCAAATTCTTGAAGATACATGTTACTGTTGTTTTTGATCTCAAAATCTTAGGCATGATTCAAATTCTCAGATCTCATCATCATTCTTTTTCCTCTCCCCCATTCCAGTGTTGTTACTGCATTGCTTTTCTCTGATTGCGCGAGAGGACAGAACCCGAGAGAGTTTGTGACCGGAAGTCAGAAGGAAACAACAACAATGTTTGGAAAAAAAGATGTTGATTGAATGGCTAAGATTTGGTTCAAGTGATGATAATATTGAGGTGATGAATGTTTATTATTGTATTATTGTTTATTTTTGAGTTTTGTCATTTGTTCTGTTTTGTTCTTTGTCATGTAAGCACAGATATAAATAAAACATAATTCCTGTATTTAGCCGAATAAATGTCATATAAAAATAACTTGGATGTGCATATACTAGCTAGAGTGTATCATTTGTTTCGTAGAATTTTGACAATTCTTCAAGCATAAAAATTAATAGGTTATACGTTACACAAGTATTACATCCATCCATCTTTTTATGTATAACTCAATTTTCCTATAAATTGGATTTAACAATAAACATATTAAACTCTGCTAATACGTATGAAATAAGTGAAAAGTGAGACTAATTGCATAGAATAATATCAACTTGTGAATACAATATTCTAATCAGAATTTGACATTTTCTACTACTGTATAAGATTGAGAAGCGTATATTAATTAAAAGTTTTAGACTTTGACATTTTGTCTTTCTTCTGTTTAAAAAGGAAAAGGTGAAAAGTGAGACAAGACGTCAATTACTTGTTATGAATATGAAGTAATTTTTTTTTCAACTAATCGCATAGAAAATGTGGATTTACTAACAAACAAACCCCAAATATCATGATCCATCTAATCCAACTCCATTAGGTTACACATGCGATCATTCTCCTTTGCGCTCTCTTATACTACTACTATATATATGTACAAGTTGTATATGATTTATGAGCCTCGCCTTTTTAAGACATATTGTCAAAACTAAAAAGAGATGATTGTAATGAAAAGGTTTCAGGTTTTTACAGTGATGCTACTTATGGTTTTTGTCCAATCAGGTCTGGTGAGAGAGACTCTGGGACACCCATGTGGTCGAACATTTTTGTCGGCTTTGATTCAGCTAGTGCCTTGTAGACCATCAGTTGCTCCGTTTAGCACATTGCGTCCGAACGAGCTATGTTGCGCTGCCATCAAGACACTTGGTCAACCTTGCCTATGTGTTCTTGCCAAGGGACCACCCATCGTTGGCGTTGACCGGACCCTAGCTCTCCATTTACCTGGAAAGTGTTCTGCCAATTTCCCTCCATGTAATTATATTTTCTGTCTCTCCTTGTCAATTTTTTTGGAGCTATTTTACTAGAAAGTCACATCTTTCATAAGTTTTTTAGTTTTAGTCAGGCAGGTGAGTATCGAGTGATGTTTGATTAACAAAAGATACTATATGCAGGTGAGGTGTTAAAGTAGAAGCAATTGTTTGACAAAGGAAAAAGCTTCTCTTAAAAAATATGTTTCTGATGTTAATTTTGTCGTCAAGTGTTGTTTCTTCCTTTAGCCGTACTTGTGTTTTTACATTAGTTGTTCCTTTTGTACTTAAATAAAAGCAAGATTTGCGCACATTTAAGGAGTTTGCATTTTATAATGTATAAATGGTTTTGATGATTTCTTAGTGTAACAAAAGGAGACCTCATATCAATCCCAAAATCGAGATTCAAAAACATTACGGAGTATATATTTTGTTTAAAAAAAGTAATCAGAAAATTCAGTTTTGAATGTACATTGAACTATAAAGTAATCATAAATTCAGTATTTTTCCATGAGTTCTCATGGTGAAAAAGGACAAGGTCAAGCTACACGCAAATGTACTTGACTAGCACATACTCGACTTATCATCTCCAAACACCTTAAATCTCATGCGCCTGCCAGTCTTTTCTCTTCTCACAGATCTCTCTATTCAAATTTAAAACTGCGATCACTTGAGATAGTTTGGTAGCTCAGAAAAGGAATCAGAGTATGATCAAAAATCAAAGCACATACTTTGGCGATATGTCAATAGATGGTAAACACTTCAAAAATCTACTAAACACAAAAAAAATAACTGAATAATTTATCTGACTCATATTTAAAATGAATCTCTATTATTAAAGTTAACCATATATTTGTGAAATCGATAGCAAATATGTGGATACTTTGCGGTCGTATCCATTCCAGATCTAGGTAGGTAGATTCATAATTAGATCACCAGTACTGGATTTTTTCCCTTCATTCGTCAGGCTTCTTAGCTCTGCCAGTGAGAAAGTCCGGGAACAGGTATCAGTTTAGATTTTGATGTACTGCCACAACAAATATGTGGATACTTTGCGGTCGTATCCATGGTAAAAATCTAGTATATATACATTTTTCTTTTTTATTACGTAAATTCATTTTTCGGCTTTTGTTGGGCCTTCTCAACTAGTTTTTTTTTTTCAATTTCACTTTCATCTAAGCTAATAATAAAATCAAGTCTGATAATAGTTCTGAAAACAAAAATTCTTGGGATAAAATCAGAAATCTATTAAATAACAAATTGTAGGTTTTCCAAAAAATGAAGACAGCGAGGAGTTCCTCTTCCAACAGTGTGCAGCAAGCAAAATCATGTGTGTCATACTAATCGATTTACAATATTTATATAAGGAGTTATAAGAGGATTTCTAATGAAAAGTATGATCCCTCATAAAAATTAAGGCGTTACCACTTTCTATTACTATTAATTTGTCAAGGCTGAAATAAGCTACTAAATAGCGGATGAGGATTACTATTTTTTTTAGACCATCTCCAATGGTTTTTCCTATTTTATATAATAAATGTAAGTTTTGTTTTAATGTATTTTTCTATTTTTTCTTTAAAAAGGATATTTCAAATATATACTATTTTTCAGACAATTTTACACTTTTTATTTATAAAAATTGCAAACTAACCTATTTACTCTAAATTTTGTAACACTTTCATAAAACTATTATTTTTATTTAAATTAAGCATTTATTATTATAAAGAGCATCACATCATACAAAAATAAAATTTATTATTTATAATAATTTATATAAATTATCTTTTGTAAATGGTAATCTCAATATTTTAGAATAAATATTTATACTAAACCTTCTAAATTTTTCTATTATTAGTTCTTAAAAATACTTATTTTATTTATTTTGAACTACTCAAATACAATAATTCTTTTTTAAAGTTGGTAACTATTAATCCTTCAAAACTCAAATTTCACTTACCAATATTTGTTAATTTTTTATATTTGCTTATACTTTGTATATGTTTTACTTATATATTGCTTATTTTTGTTAATTTATTCTCATTTCTTTTTTATATGATAACAAATTTGTATTGATAGTTTTTATATATATTAAAAGTTAGAACTTTAGATTTTTGATTATTTTCGTTTTATGTATGTTGATAACTTTCTTTCTTTCTTTTTTGTAAGAGGGCCTTCTAATATAGATCGAGTAGAAAATACATGGAATCCAATATAAACCTAACATATAAATTAAAATTACTTTGATAACAAAAATTTATATTTAGAAATTTAGTAAGGTTAATATACTAGATGATTTTATGTATTCTAATGACAAAATTTGTATTTAGAATTGTACTGAGGTTAACTATATTAAGAATCGTGCTCTGAAATTTATTTTATAAAATTAATAAATTAAAATAAAAAATTAAAGTCTAATTTTAATTGTAAAATCTTTTAAGAGATTAAAAGGACTACTTTGCAAATAAAATAGTTTACCTTTATTTATAAAAGAAAAAATAGAGTTCATCGAAATATATAGTGAAAAAAATAGCAACATCTATTATAAAAAAGAAATAATAGATGTATAATAGAGTTTTATTATAATATTCTTTTTGTTCCAATTTATGGAAGCAAATATTGACACGTATATAAACTGAAGAAAGTATTCTCTTTGCTATCCGTATTTTTGGAAATGCTTCACAATGATATGTTTGATATCAAGGTAATTATTTTAATTGGCTCACGAGACTGATGTAAAGTGAAGCTTACCTCAATATGGGACACAAACAAGACGAAAGCAGATACTAAAAAAATCCAAGCAACGTGTTGAAGCTCTGTCTCTGTGGAGTAGTTTAGTACTCTAGACATATACTTATGATCTACTTTTTGGTTTTGTTCAAATGCCATTAATGAGTTTGATTTACACATGATTTCGGTTTTGTAAGTTGTAACTACTGCCTGTGGAGGAAGTACAAGAATCTGTTTTATATGTGAATAAATATGAACCTTGCTTTATGGTTGAACACTCAACTATGATGATTCGCTTTTATATAATCCAACGGAATGATTCTTTCTTAATAAGCTTGGTTTTTATGGTTAAAACACCTCAACATGCATAGACCGGAGGTTGAGTTTCAGTCAAACATAGATTAAAGCTATAGAAGAAGTTCGCCGATAAGTTGCCATGTTGAATCCCAAGGTTAGTTTTCAAAAGACCTCTTGGTTTGTCAATCACGCTAATGGAAATAATCATCATACCTTTCAGGCCACCTAGAACTCTAAGAACACACCATGTCCAAATCCCATGGCAGGTATGATGATTATCTCCATTAGAATTCTAGGTGACCTGAAAGGTATGATGATTATCTCCATTAGCGTGAGTGACAACTGACAAACGAATAGGTTAGTGCTCAATCTTCTCCAAACCACCTGCGTCATCAATCATATGCTAAGTAACTCACTTGAATTTGACTTGTGTTCCCAGCTGTAATGTTAGAGATAGCCCAGCAAGTTTGCTCTTCTCGTATGTGTTGCTAAATATGTTTAACAGACCAGGAAGCGCATGACTACTTATAACTGTCTGTTATGGCGATAACAGAGATGAGTAAACACCAAACCCTATTACGAGACATTTCGTATAACAAATAAGGTAGACAATTAGGGATGGTGTTAGTACTTGGGTCTGCATATCATCTCCGGTAACAATATTACCAATGGTACGGAGAGCTGGAACCAGAACTAAAGGAGACGGATGACTAAAGAAAACACATATTAAATATGTAATTGGTTCATTCAAAAAGAATATGTAATCGGTTGCTGAAAGAAGTAGTATACTTACGCTAAGAGCAGAACAAGGCGAGGGATGACACCAGAGTCGAGAACAGTTTGTATTCTATCATTTGCACCATCAGAGAGATATGAGAGATCCCTGGATGCATCTGTGAGAACTCCTCCGTCATCTGAATGTAAAAATAGCTCAAGAACTGGTAAAGCTGGTGTTGTCTGCTCAACAGGTGAATTGAAAACAGTCTCAGATCAATAAACGGTTTAAGTAAAAAGACTTGATACATATCCATCTGTGAGAACTCCTTCGTCATCTGAATTTACCTAGAAGAGGCATCATGGCCTGGTAACTTAGGGATCACGGCATTTTGGTGAGGCACGAGCGACGGTTCCTAATACACAGACAGCCTGGGGCGGATCTACATCATAAAGGGTGGGGCACGTGTCCTATACTCCTTTTTAAAGTTCTGCTATTAACATTTCCTCATTAGAATTTTTAGCTCAGTTGGTAATTGTTCCCAATAGAAAGTATTAGGTCCTGAGTTCAATTCTCAAATAGCACTTCTTATTTATATTTTTGTTTTTTTTTTGGTCAGTTTTATATTTGTTGGAGGTTTTTGTTTACCTATGGCATTTTCTTATTCCATTTTTTCTCAAATAAAACTATATGCAATTATTTATATTTTCACTTTAATCACATTTCTTTTATTACAAAGTAGACATATATCTTAATTTTTAAAAATATATGTTATAAACTATTAAAAAATATTATCTCTTTATAGTTAATTTATTATTTTAGGTTTTAAATTTGTGTGATATGATAAGATAAATGATTTTAAATATATTACAGATATTTATATTTTATAATGAATTATAAGTTTGTAATTGTGTATTTCCTAATTAATAAATTAAGTATGTATCTAATTAAGTATAATCATAAACCAATATAAACAATACTTTCAAAAAGTTTAGCTCATTTTTTGCACTTCATAGTTCATACATTAGAATATATTCAAAAATGCAAAATATATACTTTAACATAAACAAAAAAATATATTTATTAACTATATTACTTAAGTGCCTCGTACCAAATATTGTCTTGGATTCGCCACTGAACATATCCTCCCATACCAACTTCACGTCCATTGCTCAGCCTGCAAGTAGCAATGATATGCCCATCGACAACATCCAAAGACATGATGGTAACGGCATGATAACCCCCAAACCGAGAATATATTGATGTTGCGCCAAAGTAAACTCGATTACCGGCATTGACCAGAAAAAATATTTAGAATTTTTATTTTTATTTTTTTCTAAAAATAATAACTTTTTTGATTTTATGTATTTTTGATAAATAAATATAAAAGATATATGATTTGTATAGTTTACAAAAACAAAATATAACAACAAAAAGTTATATGACAAAAAAATACAAGAAAATTATATACCAAAAAAAACTAAAACCCCCCACCTTTGAAAATACAAAATAAAAATGAATTTTAAAAAGAAAAGGTATATATTTGTTATAGTTTTATGAAAATCACCACCATTGTTCACTCGCTCACCGTTGTGATGATTCAACCAGAACGATGCGCCTTCTCTTGGAGGCCTTCCGAGGGCTTGTTCACGGTAGTTAGGATCCATCAAGAGATGGAGATCTCCAGGCTGAATTTGGGCAAATCCAGTCTGTATTAACTGGATTTGAGATTCCTCTAGAAGCAGCGTTATGTCGATCGGTGGTGGTGGTAACAAGTTGTAGTTCTTTTTCATAGGTTTTAAAGGATTTATTTTACAACTTTTATTCAAATTTTCACAACTTTAACTTTTTAAAAAAAATCACAACTTTTACTCAAGTTTTTATTTTATTTTAAAATTGAATTTTATTTTTAAAAATTATTTTTCATATTTGGAGACAAAATCGAAGGAGAATATGAGTGAAATCGGAGGTACAACCCTGATAGTAATTTGTTGAATTGAATAAACTACCAGGTGTTGGAATCCGGACAAAAGCAACTCATCTCACTCATAGCATATGTCGAATCAGCGGGAACATTGTATCATCCTAATAGTAATTTTGAAGCTGGCTTCTTCACAGCCGAGTATATGTATATCTAAGGCAATTTGGCAGCAATAACCAAAAAAAAATCTATAACTCACTCCATAGCTACACTAACCATTAAAAGCTTATATTAGCTGTATTTTATATTGTAATTACCAAAGTAACCCTGTTGCTACAGTTGCACAATCAAATGAGTCATTTGAAATGACATCCCTCTCTCCTCTTCTTGCACACGTACACACGTCTATACACATGTGTGTTCTTTCCAATTTTTTTTCTATTTTTTTTTTTTTTTAACTAGCACTCTACTTTTATCATATCTGCTTTGAATATTTTTTTTAAAAAAATGTTCAATGTTATCATTTGTACTTGTTCGGTGTTAAGTTTGACAGTTTGGGTCTTCAATGTTATATGTCTTCTAGGGTTCCTTCTTCATCAAGCGATTAATATGAACCATTCTCTTGTTCACATTAAATTTGGGATTATGAATAAAACAAGACGTTAATTGCTTGTTATGAATAAGCAAGTAAAAAATTGGATTAAACTAATCGTATAGAAAATGTATTGGATTAAACTAATCGTATAGAAAATGTGAGTCTACAAACAAAACCCCAAATACTGTATCATGATCCATCTAATCCAACTGCATTAGGTTACGCATGCGATCATTCTCCTTTGCGCTCTCGTAAACTACTATTATATATATGTGTGTACAAGTTGTATTATGATTTATGAGCCTCGCCTTTTTAAGACATATTGTCAAAACTAAAAAGAGATGATTGTAATGAAAAGGTTTCAGGTTTTTACAGTGATGCTACTTATGGTTATTGTCCAATCAGGTCTGGTGAGAGAGACTCTGGGACACCCATGTGGGTCGAACATTTTTGTCGGCTTTGATTCAGCTAGTGCCTTGTATACCATCAGCAGCTCCGTTTAGCACATTGCGTTTGAAACTTTCAACAGTGGAGGGATATGGTCAATCTTCATTCAAGCAAAGGGTTTGGATTAGGAGGATTGCTAATTAAGTTGTTCCAACCGTCAGCTGAATAATGAAGTTGTGATGTAAGCTCATCTTGTACCACACGCTGTCTTTGCACAACTGAAACTGCACATCACTGTTTGGAGAATGCAACAGTTTATTGCTAGTGGCCGTGAGAAGTCCCCACGTTAAAGCACCCAACGGGGATCTAAACACGTACACACAATTTCAGCGCCGGATTTAAGGTTTACACAGGTCCTTCTACGTTTCATTACATGGATTACACATCGGACTACCAAGGAGAGACAATAATCTGGAATACATAAGACCAGCGCTACGTCATCTTATAACTGAATACTTACTTGTGCAAAGTAATGATAACTTATGCTCACATGGATATCTAATAAATAGAGTAGAAAATCAATGCCAAGCTCCATTTCCATCTACTTGCTCTCATGTGATGTTAACGTATTCAATCTCTTGTGTATCTCTCAGCATCAAAGGGCCTTCTTTGTGCATTCCAATTCAAGTCCTTAGAGACTTCAGAGGCCGGTGCTGCATTCATTGGTGCAAAGGCTGCAACAAGAAAGATTGTTCAAGACAGCTGAGATACTTATGGTAAGCAGAATGCTGAAGATATACAGCTAAGATACTCGGCACAATTAGCATGTCAAGATGGTAGACAATTAGCATAGCGACATTCATCTAATTTCATCTCTTATGCTCTATTGTATATATATTATATCCTCATTTCAATTCGCAAATGATACTATGTTTTAAGCAGTTTCCCAACTCTCTGACATATACATCAGACTTACTATTCAACGAAACAGAGCACAGTGATGCCTCAACTGTAGCTATCCAATACCCCCCAAGGAAATTTATCAGATCATATTACAAACTCTATTTTTGCTCATGCAATAAAAAAATTAAGGAAACAGTATGAACAATGTACAATCCATCGGTGAGGAAAACTCACCTTTATCTCTCATTCTCCTTTCTCTATCAAACTCAAATTTGTCTCTGATCTGATTGACTTTCTCCCAGTTATCACCTTGTGTACTTCTATTAAACCCTTGCTCCTGCTTCCATTTTCAGATTCTCACAAAACTCAAGACTCAAATTTTAAAGAGAACAAAAGAAGGAAGCACGCAACAAGATCTCAAAATCTACACAGGCTCGTATATATTCATTCACTTAGAAAAAACAACATCATTAAAGTTGTTACCTTTGCTTGATCGGTGTACGACCGCCTGTTCCTGCAATGAACAAGGAGATAAACCAATCACATAACCATCCATCCACACACCTAAATAAACACCATTATAAGAACATGGTCAAGTGGATTAACATAGATAAGATACCTGTAAGGATTAAAATCTTCATCATCTTCTTCAGCAGACTCATAATTAGCATGATCAGTCGCAATTTTCTTTGAATATCCTTCATCCCAATAAAGCCTCTCCCAGTTCTCTCTAAGCTCATTATATAGTTCCATATACTTTTTGCACCATGGCTCATGTTCCTATCATTTTGAAATGGCAGCAATATTAGATTAAAGACAATAGTTTTTCCAATTGACACTACAGCACAGAACAATCAAGAGCTACGATGGCATCAAATTCAATCTGCTCAAGCGGCGAAGAATGTAAAAATCGAAACTTTGTTTAAAAAAGGAACTCACAGCTTCTTTAAGGACAAGGCGAGTGCGGCGCATGAACTGCTCACGGAGCTGCTTACGGCGTTTATTCGGGATGTTGTCTCTAGGGATTGTGAATCGCTCACGAGGAGGGACGTGATCGCCTATCTCGTGCATCTCTCCGTCGACGATCCACCATTCGGATTTCTCTTCCTTCTTCTTAAACGGAAGAGAAGGCAACTTGTTTCGCCGTCTCAGCTGACCTGTCTCTGTTCTGAAGAGTCGGATCTGGGAAACGCCGCTGTGATGTAGCGACGGCAAAACGGCGCCCAGTCGTCTGACGACAAAGTTCATGGCGGTTTTCCGGCGGCTAGTGTTTCAGTATACAGTATTAACTATTAAGACTTGAAAGCTCAAAAGTCTAAACGACCTATATCAATCATCAGTCTATCAGAGCTGGTTCCTAAACCGGTAATATTTTGGGTTATGAACCGGTAATCTGTCACAAAACCGAAATTGAACCTAATCTCTCGGATCATTTGAGGGAGAATTTGATCATGTTCATCGAGTTTGATTTTGTAAGATTATAGATTAACTAAAAAGAATTGAACTGGCAAATGGTGTTGTCCAATTAGATATCTTCTTGTTACTTTCTTTCCTTGAAACTTTTAAATTGGAAATCACAATATTATTTCTAAAAGATCCAATAATGGTTGGATCGAAGTTCAGCTTTCATGTGTGATGTGATACATTTACAGATTGTTGTCTTCTTACCTTTACAGCCAAATCCAAGCAAATGCCACTCTTATCATTGTGAATATAGATGGAACTTGCTTTTGCCTAAACAACAAGACTCTATACTCTATACAGTTCTATCCCACTCTTAAAAAATCTACATATTTTATTAACCAACGAAGAAGTAGCAACATTGTTCGAGTTCGAGATATCTGATCAATACTATCAAAAATGTCAT
Source organism: Camelina sativa (assembly GCF_000633955.1). Lineage (NCBI taxonomy): Eukaryota > Viridiplantae > Streptophyta > Magnoliopsida > Brassicales > Brassicaceae > Camelina > Camelina sativa. The sequence goes on along the minus strand of NC_025699.1, from coordinate 3,073,807 downwards.
GAGTTTCCAAGGTTATTAAGGACAAGGTCTACACGCAAATACTGGACTTATCATCTCCAAACACCTTAAACTTTATGCGCCTACTAGTCTCTCTTCCAGAGACCCCCATAAACTTCCCAAACCTATCATCATCTTCATCTGGATCAGATACAAATGATGAATTCTACTACCTATCCAACTAGATATCGAAAATCTTATAAAAGCTCAGACACACAACCTAGCATGTCTAATTCTCCCCACTGTCCTTAAACTTTGTGGTTCTTTAACCAATATGAACAATTTGAGCAGATGCAAGAGAACGAACCCATCAACAATTATAACTCCACAAAACCCAAAATCTCATTATTCAAAATCAAATTCGAAACAGCAAAACAAAAAAAAAAAAACGACAAAGCTCATAACTCTCACTGTTGATATTTCCTAGTAATCAATGTTTCAAAAACCAAAAGCATTAGCTCCTCCAATCTGCTACTGATCTTCGATTTCTTTTTCAATTCCAATTTCTCTCTTATTCAAGTGCTGCCATGAACAATCGATCCAAGTATACCGAGAACAGAGAAAGCAAGCAAAGGACTAACATCAAGCGTATCGAAGATAGGAGGAATAATGTTCCTAAACAGATTCAAGTAAGGATCACAGAGATCTCTAATAGCAGACAAAGGCTGTCTTTCCCACGGGATATTAGGAAACCAACTGAGCAAAACCCTAACCATCAAAACCCCACTGTAAATATCTAACCACTTCTTTATCCCCACCGCAACCACCGTAAGCGGAGTGTTCAAATACCCCGGAGGACGATCTCTAAGCGACGCGAAGAAGACTGGTCCGGCGGTACTGAGTGAGAATCGTAATCCTGCTGTGAGTACAGGAGCGAGTCTCTGAGCTAAGACTTTGGTTACAGCGATTGTCAAAGCCGCGAGAGTAGCGAGAGACCGGGTTGACCCGGTTAGTGTCGATGGCTGGGTTGATCCGGTTAGTGTGGGTGAACGATTCGTTGGTTTCGTAGCCGGGAAGATTGGTGTTATCGGGGAAACGGATGCGGCGATTCGGATGGATTTTTTAGGGTTTTGGATGGAGAGAGATGGGAAGGGTTTAAGGGGGAAGAAGAGACGGGATGGTGGTGGTCGTTTAGTGAAGCCATGGAATTTGGTAGGGTTTGAAGCAGATGAAGGAGGTAGCAGAACCGGAGAGCGGAGAGCGAGTGGTGTGATGGTGGCCATCTCCGTTCTTCCGCCTCTTGTGAACCGAAGAGATAATAAGAGACGGACGATAAAGGTTTCTTATGAGACTTTTTAGGATATAATAAAACCCAAATCTCTCCAATTTTTATTTATTTTATTATCTTTTAAATAATTTTATACGATTTTTTCTTATTGTCATACAAAAATTCTTAATTACAAATTTCTGTAAATTATTACTTTCTGACGAATAAAATAATTGGTAAATTAGTAAACTAAATATGATAATTTATTTAATTAAAAAAATTAGAAAAAAAATTGTAATCATGTTAGAGTTAATAATTCAGGCATCTAATTAGCATAAATAGTTTGCAATTTGTAGTTTGCAGTAATCAATGACACACAGAGAGACAAAATAATTCAAAAATTAGTTGTTTTTTTTTCATAAAACTTGAATTCTTTAAAGAAGAAGCTAGAAAAAATAAAGAAGACTTCTATTATATAAAGCCGATTATTTGGAGATTCACACACACACACAAAAATAATAAGAATAAGATAAATATTACATTTTCACAAGTTACAAAATCAACATAGTGGAAACAACTGAGGACGTAAAAGTGGTAAAGACCAAAGATAAGCATTCAAGATCTTGACGTTTCCACCGTTTGAGATTATCCCCAAAATGATATTTCTCATTAACTTCATTGGCTTTCCTACGATGTTCGCCCTCCATCTCTGCACCACTATCCTCGGTGATCCAACCAAGAACCCTCTTCTTCGGTTGCCTAACCGCACCACGGCTCGTTTTCCTTTCCTCCTTTGCTGTGGCCACCAGACCCTCGAAGGAAGACTTGAAATGGCATGGACTGCGTTTCTTCTTACCATGTTTTTTTTTTACCTTCTTCTTTTCTTTTTTCTTTGGTTTCGGATTTGACTTAGTCTTCAAATTTAAGTTTCTGATTTTTCAAGTTCTTGAACGTGAATTTATAAGTAGGAGAAGCGAGTGAGTGATGATATCGATGATGTGCAAAAGCTCGGAATCAAAAGAGCTTTTAATCATTGAAAGAGGCAATGATTATAAGCATCATGAAGGCCTATAAGGTGAGTAGGATAGGAGGTTAACCTTTTTAAAAAAAATATTCCATTTCTATCTCTCAAATAGTATTATACTCCTAATCAAGTTAAAGATAAATCATAGTATTATACTCTAACCAAGTTAAAGTATCTCTTAAATAGTATTATACTCTAACCAAGTTAAAGATAAATCATAGATCTAACTCAAACTGATGAAGAATAAGTTGAGCCTTAAAAGTACATTTGAGTATTGGGGATCATACACTAACTTTTGTTACTACTATTGGTCAGCCGGTTTTGGTGACGCCCTCTATTTCATCAAATTAGAGTTTTATAACCTTTAAATTTCACAGTTGGTAGATTTTCCTTGGAAGTTTATATGACTAAGCGACTTAATTAGCCGAGAAGATATATGACGAAGTATAAATCCACCTGATTTAATTCTAATGTTTTAGCCGAAAGTCTTCATGACTTATACAAAGTTTTAAGTTTCCATTAGTTTGGTAAGAACTTGGAAGGTGATATTGGCATTTTGTTCGATCATTGGCCACTCTACGATACTCTATAAAGTTTAGTTAGGGGCAATATAATTCTTTTTTTTTTACAACATGGGATTATTTAAACCATGTTGCTTTCGTCTGCGAATTCTAGACCTCAAGCCTACGTTTAGTTGGGAGGAATAATAGTATTTCTTATTGAAAAGAGTTGATTATGTAATGGTGATTTATCCAGCCTTAGGTTGTGTGCCTCGTGCTAACCATCATTACAATTTACATGTGACCCCCCACCAAATTCATGCTCGTTTTTTCTTTCAACTGCTTAATGACAAGATCATACCTAATTACAATCGATACAACTGGCCGTTTAAACTTTCTAAGCAAGATCACAATAAAAGAAAATGCACTTGAAATAAATCAGTTTACAAAAATAAATGGGGATTATTCTGATTCTATCTATAAAATCATTAATATCCAACTATAAGGTAAATAAATTTATATTGACCATTGGGATATAGTATTTTATACGATTGTACAATTGTATTATTATATTAACAATATACTAAAAAAAATAGACCTGAAAATGATAATACCTATTGGGCTATTGGACTATTGGGCCTATAATCACAATGATCTGTTTTAATATTTTAATATTATTAAACTGTTTGGGACAAAGTTCCCGCGAATATCCCAACCTTGAAGAATACCAAACTTTGCCCTTCTCTCTCTCTTTCTCTGCTCTCTCTCTCTCTGCTTCTCTCCGCAACACTGAAACAATCCTTTTCCCTGTTCTAACAATCTAAACTTCCTCTAATCCAAATTATCTCCAAGTAATCATGTTTATATATAATCTCTTCTTCTCTTTCGTTTTCTTCAATTCAATTAACCTCACTAAACCCAAATCTTCATCTCAATTTCTCCCACTCTTCTTCCGATTTCAAAATGGAAAAAACCCATCAGAAAGAGCTGGACGATGATGTATCTCCCAAACCCATTACGTTATCCAAGTATTCGAACCGGGTCGAGTTAAAGACTCTGCTCGAACGAAGCGACCGCGGCGCAGGATTGGTCGGTAAAAGAGTTGTGATTGGCGGTTGGGTTAAGTCTTCTAGAGCGGTTAAGAAAGATTCTCCACCTCCGCCACCTGTAACTGGTGACCCTTCGCCGTCGAGTGGTGGGGATCAATCTCATACGACGGCGAACATTAGGTGCACTGAGATTATTCAATCCAAAATGAATATTTTCAGGAGATTTTTCGATGTATTGAGCGGCGGCGGTGGTGGAAAGACTTATCCAATCTTCGAGAAGACGGAACTCGCCGGTCAGAAGGCCCCGCCGCCACCGGAGTATGTTTTTTACTTCTTGATCAGTGATGGCTCCTCCGTCTCCAGTCTACAGGTATCATAAAGTTTACTAATTTTGAAGCGAAAACGATAACTCAATTTTTTGGCGCATAAGGTGTTTGATGAAATGCCAATGAGAACTTTTTTTTTTTAATAGAGAAAAATTACAGATTTGTTTTGTCTCTCTCTCAGGTTGTTGTTGATTCTGCATTGTCGACTGTTCCAGCAACTCAGCTTATGGCTTTAGGGACTTGTATTGTAGCTGAAGGTGTGTTAAGACTACCATTGGCTGCTTCTACAAAACATGTCATTGAGCTTGAGGCTGAGAAGCTTCTTCATGTTGGAACAGTGGATCCAGAAAAGTATCCACTGTCAAAGAAACAGCTTCCTCTTCATATGCTTAGAGACTACTCTCATTTCAGGCCCCGCACAACTACGGTATTACTATTAGAAAGCTAATTTTGTGTTTGTCTTTGTCTTCTCCATATATAATAATGTTATAAAAGAGCAATTAGTTAATCTCTTGTATTTGTTGGTGAAGGTTGGGTCGGTAACTAGAGTGCACAGTGCGTTAACCTTAGCGAGTCACACATTCCTTCAATACCATGGGTTTCAGTATGTTCAAGTACCAGTCATCACAACCACTGGATTTGGCGAAATGTTTAGGGTCACTACTCTTTTAGGTAAAACTGATAATAAAGAGGAGAAGAAGCCTGTCAAAGAAAAAGATGGATTTAGCATTGATACTGTAAAGGCTGCGATAAAGGAAAAGACTAGGCTGATTGATCACCTCAAGAGATCTGACAGCAACCGAGAAGCTGTGGTTGCTGCTGTTCACGACCTGAAGAAAACAAGCGATCTTGCATCTCAGCTTGAGATGAAACAAAATTCCAAATCAGGAACTACTTTGGTCAAATCTGAGAAGCTTGATTTCTCGAAAGATTTCTTTGGTCGTGACACTTATCTGACTGCTTCTGGAAGGTTTCATCTTGAGAGCTATGCCTCTGCACTTGGAAAAGTTTATACCTTTGGACCGCGTTTCGTAGCTGATAAAATTGACAATGCAAGGCATTTGGCAGAGATGTGGAATGTGGAAACCGAGATGGCTTTCTCGGAATTGGATGTAAGATTGTTATAATTATAACATTGATTTTGGTCATTCAGTTATTTTTAACAAATGGTGACTTGAGTTCGTTTGATGTTACAGGATGCTATGGATTGTGCTGATGAATACTTCAAGTTTCTCTGCAAATATATTCTGGAAAATCGTCAGGAAGACATGAAGTTCATATCAAAACGAGTTGACAAGACCATCACCACACGTCTGGAAGCAACAGCGTCCAGCTCTCTTTTGAGATTTTCCTATACTGAAGCTATTAGTCTTCTGCAAAAGGTATAACACTCTCACTTCCCATATATTTTTCTACTTACTGATTTTTTGTGACATCACAATGATCTGCTTATCTGTAACAGGCAACCGCTAGAAAATTTGAAACCAAGCCTGAGTGGGGCGTTGCTTTAACAACAGAGCATCTAAGGTATTGGTTTTGCTCATGGAAAATGCCATTGAGCCTTTGTTTCAAGATCTGATTCTCATATTTTTCCCTTTTCACCGGTTTAATGTTGCAGTTATCTAACTGATGAGATCTACAAAGGTCCTGTGATTATACATAGTTACCCGAAAGTAGCTAAACCGTTTTACGTACGGTTGAATGATGATAAGAAGACTGTAGCAGCATTTGATCTGGTCGTACCAAAGGTAAGAAGAGAACCAAACCATACATTGATCTAAATCAAGGAATTCAAAGTTGTAGAATTTGACAAAAGTCTTCCAACTTTCTTAACAGGTTGGTGTTGTGATCACCGGGAGCCAAAACGAAGAACGGTTTGAGGTTTTGAATGCAAGGATCGGTGAATGCGGATTCACGAGGGAGAAGTTTGACTGGTACTTAGATTTAAGGAGGCATGGGACAGTGAAGCATTCAGGGATAAGCCTAAGCATGGAACATATGCTTCTGTTTGCGACAGGACTTCCTGATATCAAAGACGCCATTCCTTTCCCTAGAAGTTGGGGCAATGCAAACAACTAAATCAGCCTCATGTACAAACTCAGTTACATTGTAATGTAATCTATGTAATTATACTTGGTAAAATATGAAAAGAATTGTACATACCAAAGTGTTCGTAAATGATCAGTGGATTGTATAGTTTGGATGAAAATGGTCAATAAGCTTTAAGATATTTTTTTATAAAAAATTATAAGAAACTTGCAATCATACAAGTGAGCTAGTGGTAACAAGACCAGACAAGTAACGCAAGTACAGTAGTCCGAAGTGTTAAAGACATTTGAAAGTCCCATTGCTTACTTTGAAGTATTTTAGTTACAGGTACAATTACACTCAAAATCCCGAATACTTGTCTTCATGTACTCATCCTGACTTAGATTTTGATGTTTTGTGAAACTATGTTTGAATTCAACAATAATTATCGAACCACACAATTTTAGTCAATTTTTTGGGTTGTCAAGATATAAAACTGGCTGGTAGCAGAATTTTTTGTAAGCTTTTGAATTATAGTTTGACATAAATATGTTGGTTGTAACATAAATATGAGCAAACTCTTTAACAACAAAAAATATCGTTGAAAAACGTACCAATTTTTGCCTTCAATTCATAGAAACTAATTCAGAAATTATAATTTAGTTAGCAAATTCTAAAGAGTCTTTAAAGCAAATTAATGATATATCCATAAAGTGACACCAAAATGCTTAGAATTCATTAAGTATGGCCTTAATCACAAAGTCTTAAACGTAATTAAGTAAAGAATTAATGAAGATAGTCTATATAGGAAACCCCGCCAATCACGCAGCTTGTCTGTCACCACTTTACCACTTATCAAAGCTTAGGTTCTCCCTTACAAAGCCTTGCAATAATCATATCTCCCACAATCTCAAGAAGAAGATGGGTAAGGAAGACGACAGAGGAGAAGAGTACTTGTTCAAGATTGTCCTAATCGGGGATTCAGCTGTCGGGAAATCGAACCTACTGTCTCGATTCTCGCGTGATGAGTTCGACACGAACTCCAAGGCGACAATCGGAGTGGAGTTTCAGACACAGCTGGTTGAAATCGAAGGGAAAGAAGTGAAAGCTCAGATCTGGGACACTGCTGGTCAAGAGAGGTTTAGAGCTGTCACTTCTGCTTACTACAGAGGTGCTTTTGGTGCTCTCATCGTTTACGACATCACCCGTAGCGACACTTTCCATAGCGTTAAACGTTGGCTTCAAGAACTCAACAGTAAGTTATTACTGACTCTTCTTCTCTCTGTTTTGATCCACTTTGTTTTGATTGGTTTTATGATTCTGCTGCTATGAATCTGAGCCATTGTTTCTTATCTTTAGTTTGAGGCAATGAGATGGGTTCTCTGAGTCTATAAGATGCTCTGTTTTGCTCTCTTAAGTTTGAGATTCTTCGTCTACAGTTATGAATTCAAATAAAAGTCTGACTCTTTGTGTTTTGTTACCTCGCAAGCTCATTGTGACACGGCGGTGGCACAGATGCTAGTTGGGAACAAATGTGATTTGGAAGATATTAGAGCGGTTAGTGTGGAAGAAGGTAAAGCTCTGGCAGAGGAAGAAGGGTTGTTCTTCATGGAGACATCAGCTCTAGACGCCACAAACGTAGACAAAGCCTTTGAGATTGTCATCAGAGAGATATTTAACAATGTCAGCCGTAAACTTCTCAACTCCGATGCTTACAAGGCTGAACTTTCAGTTAACAGGGTCAGCCTTGTTAACACCCAAGATGACTCCGAGAGCTCTTGGCGGAATCCGTCTTGTTGCTCCCGATGATTTTAAAACGTTCTTGTCTTTTACCAGAATAAACCTTATAATGTTATAATTATCATTTCGGAGTTATATGATACTCGCAATATATTTTGTGTTGTTACTGTGTGCTACACATTAGTTCTGGCCGAAGGATCAGAGCAAAATGGCAAAAGAAACATGAATTTGAAATCCAACTCTAATGGGACTATGTACATAGATGCAATTGTTGATTGGGTACAAATACAATCATGGTTTTCGTAAAGCAGAACCAGCACCCATTACTACTGCCAAGACAAGGCCAAGACCAGCACCAAGTGAAGCTCCCACGGCTGCTGCTGACATTGAAGATGACTTGGCCTGTGAACCATCTACTGCACGGTCTTTAGCTAGTTCCACCAACAGTCTGTCCCTAGCAAGTTCCTATGGAGATATGTTTATATTAAAGCGATTTGGACACACTATATTGATAATTCTAAAGTGCTGTGTCAGCTCAGAGAGTGTCAATACCTGAAAACAAGCTTCTTCTTGAGTTTGAAGAACGCGATGGACAAGCTGGCAAAGGGAGTTCACACCATCCACTGGAAAAACAGTGTCTTTTCTCTGAAAAGGCTTTTTGACAAGGTCGAGTGGAGCAAATATTAGCTTTTGCGCACCTACTGATCCTTCATTACCCGCATTCACAGCTGCCCAAGGCAATGAGGAACTTCCAGAGCCAGAAATAATATAAGGGATAGAGTTAACAATTCCGGTTGTGTTTGGTGACGCTTGATATGCCTGAAGTACAGCTTCAATAGCGGATTTCTGCTGATGGGCACTGACTGAGAACTTGTTTGTTATGGCGAGGACCCAAGGGATACCGAGAGATTTAACCTCGTCTAACAGAAGAGCAAGTGCTGGTTGCTGTAGCTGCAGTTGTGTTGTTGAGTTCTGGTAACGTGGTATTCTGTGAGAGAGATTGTGCACAAGAATAACTAAATCTATTTTTTTACTTAGATTACGAACTCCTTTCCATAGTTCTTCTCTAAATCGAGAAGCCTCTAAGTTCAGCTCCTGCATCAGAATATACCAAAATGATTTACCAACTCTGGGAAAAATAAACTTAAAACTTGTGGAACCAGAATGTGAAGTAACCAACCTGTAGGTTTACACCCACTGTGTCCGAGTAGCAAACACCACCAATTATACATTCTTGAACGTCAGATTGTATCTGCAGATTCTCCACATGAGTCATCGAACTCAGCATGCTTTGACCAAGTATTGCCCGGAATAGAGAGGTTTTACCAGCACCCTGCGCGGACAGATGAGCCAGATATATAATTGCATGCAGTATATGAAAAAACATGTAGTGTAAACCCAATGAAACAAGGACGGCTGTACCTCTAGTCCGAGTAATCGCACCCTCCGTGTTCTGACCTCAACCTCCTTAGCCACTGTAGCAAAATCACTAGTGCAGAATATGTATAAGTCCTCTAAACCTTCAGGACGAACAAACTTGTCCTCTTGAAAAAAACCTAAGTTGATTCCTTCCTTTGGAAAACCGGTGTTTGAATCAACAGACGAGAACATAGGTACTAGAGGATCTTCAACTATCTGGTTGCTTGGAGGTTGTTTCAGGGGAGTTCCAATGACCACCCTAATTTTCTGTAGTTCTGTCTGTTCTACATTATCCGAAGAGTAAGCAGGTGGCGAAGGGAAGGATTCCACGGTAGTTGAGCACCTAGATAGAGTTAATTACTGATAATTTAACAATTGTATCACATATATTGATCATTCATTTGAAAAGAAAAGAAAAACGTGGACATACCAGTGGCCATTCACTTGTGCATGTACAAAAGAACACAAATGCAAGCCAAATCCAGTGATATCAACTTTCAGAGGTTCTGCATTTTTATCACCTGGAACGCCTTTCCAGCCAAGAGGGGCGACAGAAGTGGCCGTTCTAATAACCGGTGATTCAACGATGTGCCCGAGCTCTACACTACCACCAACAGCAAGTCCAAGCCACTGTTGTAGATGTGGAAACTGCTTCTGTTGATCCGCTCCAAAAAGACCATCAATATCCATGCAGAGGTCATGTATTCTATAAAAAGAAAAGAAGCATGTCAATAAAAAAGCCTACCAAATCAATAAAAAAGCCTATCTGGAATTTTGGACAAGTAAAAGAGGAAAGGAACTATCACCTCTGGAAGCGAGCCCTATAGGACTTCATAGAATGTGACTGAAGACGTTCTCTCAGTTCGGTTATCACAGATCTGACCTGAAAATATCTTTGCCAAAAAAATGCAACCAAATAAGAGACCTTCAACCACAAACTAAATATGAAGGTGGGCAAGCAATGACGAGACCCAAACATACTGTCAAATCGAGCTAGTGAGATATAAAGCATCCAAATATACAAGAGCCTCAAGTTAGATAACTCCAAAATCAAAGTAACTTGATAAATTCAATAGTTAAAAAAAAAAATCACTGATCAGCATGTCTATGAGCAAAAAAAAACCTCATACCGATGTCAATTTAGAGTACTCTCCTTCTGAAAGTGATTCCACAGATGCAGTTCCCAAGAGATATAGCTGTGATACGAAAAATAAACTTAGTGAGCTGTCACTTGTTCTAAAGGACTCATGATTCTACTGAAAAAAAGAAACCATCAAAGCTGATAATATGCCATTGAAAGATTACTAGAATTAGCATTCCCAATCTTAGTAAAGTAAAGTAGGTTAAGTACTATCGTATTCCTATAGCTTATCACGTTTGTATATTAGTTATAACATCTACCTCTCCAAATGGAACATAAGAGGGCAGATAAGGAACCCTAAACCCATTGGAGGAGTTGGTCTTTTCTTCACTTTTTCCACTACCAGTTTGTCCATTACCCGTATCTGGCAATGGCTTGAGAGATATACCATCCCTACCCTCCTCAATTTCAAGAGATTGTGGTTCAATAACCACGTCCTCAGCTGACACTGAAGATACAGTTGCAGTAGAAGTCTCTGAAGGATCCACTTTCTTTCCTATATACCTATCCAGTTGTTTCTTAACAGCCTCTAGGGGAACAAGTCGTGAAAGCCTCCAGAATGAGTTCTGAACAGGGCCAACACCAATGACTAACTGCTCGTGTTCTTTACCTTTTGTCTTTTCTGCCTCTGATGTTACACCCTGACCATTCTTTTTGGACAATGACAAATCTGCGGCTTCAGCTTCTCCAGCCATTGACATTCTTTGCTCATTGTAATGATGAAAATATGCAGGAGATAATATCCTCGGGACCAAATCTTCAGGAATACAATAACTTTTGAAATAATGATGCCATCCTTTTTCATGTACGTAACTGCAAAGGAAACCAAAGGAAAGAAAAAACAACATGAGAACGCTATTGCTAAACCCAGCCATATGTTTGATTAGGCATCCAAAACATACTCTCTCAACGCAGCATTCCCAACAGGAGGCTGGGAGAAGGTTATACATTTGACATGAATATTTCCATTGTCTTTCTTTGTAGAAGAGGCAGCAACAACCCTTAATATGGCGAGTGTAGCTAACGCAGCTACCTACACAAGTGAAAGAAGGAAATAAAAACCCAGGAGTCAGCAAAGATATGTTAGATGTAGCCATGTAGGTAATGAGCTACAAGGGTAAGAAAATCTAGAGCACTTACAGCTCCACCAAGTGAGTGTCCACATAATACAAGTTTTCGTTTCTTTTTCTGAGCAAGTCTATAAAGTTCCAGAGCAGGTATCCCCTTAGCACGAGCCAAGAATCCCTAGTTGTTAACATTAAAGGGGATAACTTTTAGAAAATATCAACTTATTTTGAACCCTGCACGATATCACAATGTACTAAAGATACAAAAGAGACGAAAAAGTCTACTCCAAAGTGCCACGAGCATACCCGATGAGCAGCAGGTTTAGGTTTCTGTCTAAGTTGCTTAGGATTCCGCAGACCCTCCCCATTATTCTTCTGTGGTTCACTTTGAATTGGCTCAGATGCTGCGATACATTCATCCTCTGCGACATCATCGTGAAATATATGACCTTGAAGTATATTTGCATCGGCCATGATGTCCCTAGAACACACCCACGAATGAAAAAACACACCTCTTACATCTGAGCTATTTTGTTTGCCAGGGAATAGAAACTCCAAGACTTACTTATATTGCCTAGTTCCGACAAAGGATGCAAATAATGTATCACCTGCCTCAGCAAGTAGATACCTGCATTAACATATTTTCCAAACGGTAAAGACATTAACGAAGATTGAAGAATAATTCCAAACGGTAAAGAGATGAAAAAAAAAACCTGTGAGGAACGTGATCAGATGAAGGTTGAACCCTCTCCAAGGAAACAAATTGGCCACCGAAATCGGCTTTAAATTTGTTAACAGCTCGAACCATCTCACTTGCAGGTCTCTATTACAATAACAACCTCCATTAATAATAAACAATACAATAGCCTATAAAGTGAAATTCCCAAAATTTAGCTAGCTACATCTCATTTTAAAAAATAAAATAAAAGAATAAAGAGAGATATGAAACAGAGAGAAAGATCGAACTTTTAAGTTGCTGATTACACTACACAACACCCTCTAACTGAATAACTAACTAATTAACCGAACCTCTTAGTTAATCTTGTAATCAACGAGACTAGATTGATTTACATTATAACAAGGATTAATGGAAAGAATTAAGAATAATAATCACCTTGTAAACACACTCGGAGAGGACCATGCAACAGAGTATGTCCTGTAAATCTTCGACAGACTCGGATTTAAGGGCGAGACAAAGATCCTCAATTTGCTTCTTACGCTTCTCATACTCCCGGCGGATCTTAATCCTCTGATCAGCATCTCCTCCGTTCCACGGTGGCCACCTGAATTTCCATTGAATCGGTCCCCACGAAACCCGTAAAAACCTCGCTCTCTGGTCTCTGATCCACGATTCCACTCGGTTCTGTATCGACTCCATTAATAATTAATAATACATACTATGCGTCTCTACTGAATCGAAAACTCAGAAACGCGTTCGAGCATTAGAGTTTTTATGAAACCGCGTTGAAGTTTGAAAAAAAAAAGGAATATGCAGGGTGAGATTTGAGGAAAAAGATGATAGAATTAGAATCAATTAAGGATGCGCCTTAAAAGAGAGTAATGTTTATTGTAGCAGAGAAGAGACAGAGAGAGAGAGGGTTTGTGTGACTTGGGAGATTGAATCAGCAGCAGCATCAAAACGCATATGCGCCTCTTCCTGATCATTGTTGAAACTGTCTTTAATTAGTTATTGGGTCATGTAGTAACAGATATAACTATTGGGCTTTAGGGCCCAATATATTGTCGAGATGTTAAAAACCCGGGAACAAGTTTTGAGATTTCATGGACTAGAAAACAATTTGATCTCGTTGTCATCTAAAGATGTATTGTTGTATTTGTACGAAGCCACCCAACAACAAAACAAAAACCGTATCATCAGTTGTCACTGTTCTTCATCGTGGCCAACAGCAAATTGAACAAACTCTAACTTTTTTAAAAGAGGCTTTAAAATACATAAAATGGAGAAACACACGAATATGGTGGTTAGTGGTGGTAGTAACACCAAAATCTCACCATCTGGCGTTTGGTTTGTTTATGAAAGTAGTCTATATAGTGAACGGCACACGCATATTTTAAGCAGATAAGATGATATGATGATGATGATAACAGTAATTGCATGGTCCATACAAATCCATTAACTCTCAAGAATATTTGTAGGTAAGTTAAAGAGGGGAAGGTGAAAAAAAAAGTAAATGACTCTACGACTAATATAGTACTAAAAATAGTATGGGGCTAACTCCATTATTGTGCGTTACCAAAGAAAAAGAAAGAAAAAAAAAAGGAAACTCAGAGAGAGATCATGTTCAGAAAATAAAAATAGAAGCCAACAAAACAATAATTCCCAAATTAACCCCAAAATTTACTTTTGTTGTCAATGACCCTGCGTTCCCTGGACCTCCCGCCGCTTGCCCTGGCGTAGTCGAGCCGCTACCGGTGGCCGGAGACGGAGCCGAGCTTGGTGCATCGCCATCGGCGGTTAAACTCAGGACACGGTGTGAGTTCAAATTATCCGGAGCGGAAGGATGCACTCCGAGACGACCGTTGGTATAATTCCCGCCGATCTGCCACACCTGATTCACACTATCGGCTCCAGCCGGAACCTTAACCGTCGTGAAAATAGCGATCCTGCCGCCGCTCAACGACTCGGCGCGTAGGTTCCAGAACTCGAAGGCGAGTTTGCCTTCCTCGAGACTGCTGTAGCTGCTGATGTTGTACGTCTTCACGACGGGAGCAGCACCGGCTTTGGATCTGTAAGCGACGAAGGCCTGAGAACCGGCCATCTTAGTCCCCGTCGGGTTAATAGCCCAAGAGACCCAGCCGCCGATGGGTTGAGACGGTTTGGCGATGAAGGCGACGGAGAGAGATGAGTTTGAGGCATTGTAGGTGTAATGAAGGTAGGAATCAAGAACGGGAAGGTCCTGGCAAGTGTCGAACGAGGCGCCGGCGGAGTTTAGCTTCTGAGTGGAGCAAGAAGAAGTCTGTGAAATCACCGGTGAGATTAGCGAGACGAAGCAAGCAAAAACGACGGCTAAGATTAGAAGAGAAGAAGAAGGAGAAGCCATGGCTGAGTATAGTATGATAAGACAAGAGGTTAAGACAGAACACATGGACATGAGATGTTTAAATAGAGAGAGAAGTGTTTGTGTCCTGAAGTAATGGAGTGTTTTGGTTCAGTGCATCGGTTCTACGATTGAGGTAATCAGGGAGAGACGTTAAGATGATGCCACGTGTTAAGTTGACCGTGATAAAAGGGAAAAAGTCACGTTCACGATGTGAACTAGTTTTGTTATTAAAAAAAAGTCGGAGATGATTAAATTGGTTAGGAGGAATTTGAGGGTAGAGAGAGCATGTGGATTGTGGAGAGTGCGTGTTCTTGCGGATGTTGACTTGCAAACTGCAACTTCAAGTTGTGTCTGTGATCTTTTGTGTGTGTATACGTATATTGTCATCGGTCAAATGGGTTGAATTTTTTTTTTCTTTCCTTATGCATGACTGATTTTTTTTTTTTTTTGGTAAAATATGCATGACTGATTTACTTACTATAATTAACAGTAAATATAAGGTGATGTTTTTCATTAGGGGATTAGGAAATGTGAAGGGACATTTATATATATAGGAAAAAATACAAGGTTTGTTAGTTACAGCTTACATTTACATTCAGTTTCGAAGTTGACAAGGGAAAGAAAAAAAAGAAGTTGACAAGGAATGTGTAAATTATTGATTTTTTCCAAACGACACAATGTCAAATAAATAACGTTGAAACTAAGGGGGTACTAAGCCAAATCCCAAATGTTATTTCTTTGATATTTTTTGGGTGTTTTCTTTTCACCTTTTTTCCTAGCTAGTAGTTGGGCAACTTTGAATATATACCAATTCCCGTCTACCTCAATTACTCTTTTTAACACTTTTTCATTTTATTCTAGAATCGTTTTATTATTACATTTAGGCCTATAGTAGATAGAATAGAACCACGTTAAATTTGTCAATACCAAATTTCTGTAAAAATGTTCCCGCGTTTCTCTCTTTAGTTTAATGTCTCTCTCTATGTGAAAAAGTCCAAGTTCTTTTTGTCAATAAGAAAATGGAAATGGTCCTCTCTCTCTCTCTCTCTTTTTATTTTCCGATATTTCATGAGAGATGTCGACGAAAGATGCATGGAGAAGAAGAAGACATAAAAAGGCTGCTTACATAAGCATTATTGCATACGTGACGTTTCCATATGTACAGTCCCTATGTGGGTGTTTTTTGTTCACGTGGTTTGTGGAGAATATAATATTTTCCTCCTATTTATAGTGTATCATGATATTTTTTATATCCATCCTATTCCTATTAGCTATATTAACAAATACTTTATATTTCTTTGCTTGATTGATCGAATCTTTTAGATATACAAATAGTTTGTTCTGTATTGAATAAAATATCTCAACGCCACAAATCGTTTGAACTTTGAAGTGAATATCTCGGTCTACTTCTACATACGATAACAGTATCACAATCCGAAGATATGTATTCTAGTTGAGCCGGGGTATGGGCCATGAAACGGGTAGAAAACAACAAGTCACAAAATATCTGTCCAGATTTGATGTATTTGATCATAGAAAATAATTTATGAAAATGGAATTTTGTCAGCAATTGTGTCTCAATTAATTATTCTTTTCTGGCATATGTTTATATATTAAACGACAGTCTAGTTTACATCAGAGACATCATTTGTACTTACAAGATATAGAACCTTTTTCATACGTTGTTATATATATATATGAAAATAGAATGAAATTTAGCGATAACAGGTGAACAATGAACGCATTATTATGTAACAAAAGTATTCACGAAGTCTAGCCAGAAAAGAGTAAAGGCGTCAAATAATGGAATAAAGATTGCATCCACAGAAATGGGAAGAAGATTGGGTGAAAAGGGGTTAGAAAGAAATTACACACGCTTTTTGTCCTTAACTTTTTGTACGAACGTCATTAGTCCCATAATCATGGCTACCCACACGCTCGTTTATATATTTTTGTTGTTTTGTTTAATCTATCTCTTTATGGCCTATAACTCAATACATATTTCAAACCTAATGGGCTTTGGATCCATCATTTATCACGTGTAAGAAGAAAGTTTAAAGGATATGTTCGTTGATACCAAAAACATTGGATGCAGAGATTGCGCACAAATGTATCGACCAAGAAGAGGAAGGAGATTGTTGAGCGTGCTTCTCAATTGGATGTTGTTGTTACCAACAGATTGGCTAGATTGCGAAGCCAAGAGGACGAGTAGGCAGTAGGCACACACTGACACACACAAAAAAGGATTATGTGTTCGGTTCTTTTGCCTACAAATGTTCTCTTGCTGAAATTTTTCTTTATTTTGTTTTGTTTGTTTTTCTAATTGTCATGTGTCAATTATGTGAGATTTATATTATAACTTACTAGTATGATTTTGGGACAAATGAATGAATGAATTATGAATCTAATCAATCACAGTATCACACTTTAATTTTCTGACAAGTGTTTTAAAAGCAAACAAATGCATCCAATTTCATCAACTAATAAGATAATAATATTTTTGTTGACTTGACCCAAAGAAAAAGTTAATTATATTATTCCATTTGTTTCACTAAAGAGTGTTATTTTAGAGTTTCATTTTTGTTTTATAAAAAGTGTCATTTTACATTCCTAATGTATTATTTTTATATTTTCAATGTATATTTTATATTAAATTTTTTAGATTTCTTAGTTTTACTTGTAACTGTGACTAAATTAACTCATTAAATACTTTTTAAATAAGAGTATATATATATATATATTTTTTTTTTTTTTAATTTGAGTGAAATGTGTCAAAATAATACTCTATGTGAAAACAGAAGTAGTATTTGACTGCATTTATTTTCTACAACTTGGTTAAACTATAGGATAAGTATATATTAATAGGATTCGTACTATATAGAAAGATTTTGATTATCTGTTTATGGGACTAAATATTATAAAGATTACCCAATGAAAAAAAGGAAATTTCAAAATCCGGATTACGCTCCAACTCTGATCGGGCTGACCCGGTAAAGAGACTAATCTCTTTGTGTTTCCATAACTGATTAAAAAAAAAAGATTTAATAAATAAATCTTTGGGACTTTTGGGCTTTTTCTTCTCTCTCTCCTATGCTCGAGAAATTACGCGGCTTCTTCTCTTCTGAAACACTCCGGGAGATTCTACGAAACCCCCCGCCGCCGCATAAGTCACAGAGGGAAGTTTTAGGAGGAAAGGAGAAATATTTGTTTCGATTGCCGTCGGAGATGGTTACAGGCGTGGGCTCCGCCATGGCGGAACGGTTAAAGGAAGACGGAAACAATTGCTTTAAGAAAGAACGTTTTGGTGCTGCCATTGACGCTTACACCGAGGTACATGGTTCTCAATCCTCTCCTCTTGTTTCATCGTTAGGGTTTTTTTGGTTTTCTGGGTTTATTATATGCCCTAGGGATTTTGATTTAGATCTGTGTGTAGGAATAAACTCTTGGATTATATAATCAGAACTTAGTTTCAGCTAAATTAGGTTTAGATTGAGTGATAAAACAATTGATTAGAATGTTTACAGTTGGAATTTTAGGAACCTTTTTATGTTAATCATCGATACAAAGACTTTTTTTTTTTTTTGTGGGGTGATTGTCTAATCATCTTTGTGTAACTTAACAGGCAATAGCCTTGTGTCCAAATATTCCTGCTTTTTGGACAAATCGAGCACTTTGCCAC
The DNA here is from genome assembly GCF_000633955.1 of Camelina sativa. Classification (NCBI taxonomy): domain Eukaryota; kingdom Viridiplantae; phylum Streptophyta; class Magnoliopsida; order Brassicales; family Brassicaceae; genus Camelina; species Camelina sativa. The sequence goes on along the minus strand of NC_025699.1, from coordinate 3,055,568 downwards.
ATGAAGCGAAAGTGAGTATGTTCTCTTGATTAAAGTTACACTTACTGATCAATTGCTTAGGTAGTTTAATGTATTGCTTTGTGGGTGGTTTGCTGATAATTCAGGGATTGGACTAAGGTTGAAGAGGATTGTCGCAAGGCTATTCAGCTTGTCCACAATTCCGTCAAGGTTTGATTCTTTTGGTCATATCTAGACCGGTTCTGTTTTGTTTAGTATGCTACGTATGGAATCTGTTAAGTTCTTGGTCTTCTTCTTTTATGGGCATTCTTTGATCCTTCCTTCTCCTTCATATGGGTATTGATGTTCTGTGGCAGGCCCACTACATGCTAGGACTTGCATTATTGCAGAAGAAAGAATATACCAGTGGAGTCAAAGAGTTGCAAAGGGTATTTATTTATCCTTAGCTTTCTTTATTACTTGACATGATTTTGTATGCATAACCTTGACACCTAAGTAGTGTAGTTTCTTAGCATCTTAATGAAGATGTAAGGTACCACTTGAGTCTCCATATTTTTGTTCGACAGTTGTGTTAGTGGATACTATTGACGCTGGTTTGAGTGAGATTAAAAAAACACTAGGGATGTGTTAATTTGTTGAAATCATCAAATACTACAAAGCATAGTTTTGATGAAATGTTTCCTGCTAACTTCATGTGGCTACGTTTGATATAGGCTTTAGATCTTGGAAGAGGTGCGGATCCAACAGGATACATGGTAGAAGATATATGGGAAGAGCTTTCTAAAGCAAAATACATGGAGTGGGAACTGCTTTCTGCGAGGCGCTCGTGGGAATTGAATAGTTTGAAGTAGGTTATGTAACGTACTTAATTTGGTACAATCATTCAACTTGGAACTACGCTTCAGCGTGGCTTTATGGAACTATTCATGTTTTTCGTAGGGAAACTTGTGAGGCTGCTCTAAATCAACAACGTGCTTTAGATATGTCTAGAACAGAAGAAGAAGAGAGAATAGAGTCCTCTCAGGAAGCCTACATTGCCCATACTGAGCGTTTGAAATCTCTTGAACGTGTATTTGAGAAGGCTGCGGAAGAAGATAAACCATCTGAGGTGCATTACCTTTTCTTTAAAACTTTTTTAAGACCCATCTTTCATTTATATTTGAGGTCAAATACTATTCTGGATTATTATTTCCAGGTGCCAGATTATTTATGTTGCAACATAACTCTTGAGATTTTCCGAGATCCTGTCATTTCTCCGAGTGGGGTTACATATGAAAGAGCAGCAATCCTCGAACATCTTAAGAAGGTTGGCATTATCGTCGCTCTTTGCTGTAGCAATTAATCTCTATTTTTCTTCTTCTTATTCCTGTTATGGTCGTTTGCACTACTTGCTAGGTGGGGAACTTTGATCCTATAACGCGTGAAAAACTTGAGCCGTCCAAGCTCGTTCCAAATCTAGCTATAAAAGAGGCAGTGGCTGCGTATCTAGAAAAACACGTCTGGGCTTACAAGATTGGTTGCTGATGCAAATGAGGATTCACATGCACAATGACTGACAACGAGGCTAGCTACTTGGTGAAAGAACATATCAGATGTGTTTAATTTTATTTTTCTTAGCTGATGTTTTTAAGTGTAAGATATTCTGCCGTGTATATATATATATATACAATGTTTTTTGTGCACCCTGCACAAATTGGACATTTGGCTTAGCCTATACTGCTATACACACACATAATTGAGGAAAATCCAAACCAAAAATTCTGATATTCTCCGTGTTAAAAGGATAACGGTGAGGTTTCTCTGGAGACGTTTAAGTTTTGGTTTCGGGTCTAGGGATTTGGGGTTTAGATGCACTTCTCTGTAGATTGATATTTCGATAACATGTAGTATAATTTAGTACAAAAACATGCCTGAAGTATTCTTGTTCTCTTCTTGGGACCGCTCCAGTCATCTTCCCTGAAGTCTGAATCTGCAATTCATTTACTCTAAAATTTGAAAATACGATAAACAAACGATAATTCGCATACAAATAATGTAAAAAAAAAAGTTATAGTCGAACACAATAAACCACTTACACGCTACTGTTTTCATAGTTGCATCAACTGTCCACAAAGTCAGATTCATTTGGTATTAAGCAAAACCACCTTTCGAACAATTTCACCTCCGTTATTTACGACACCTGCGATCCCAAGGTTTCTTAAGATTTTCGATCATTTTATGAAAAACATCAAATAACGTAACTTAATCTCCTTCCATTTCGGTAAAAGTATTCAAGCAGTTGGTATAAAATTTATATTACATATTGCCATATTGGAACCAAGACGTTTTCTATATGAAAATAGGTACCTCATCTCCCGCACTAACTGATATTACTATAGTAGTTAGAATGCTGAATGCCTCACATAACATAAACTAATATCGTATGTCATGTCATGTGTCTGTTGATATGTGGTTCAAACTTCAAAGTCTACTTTAGAAAAAAGGTTGACATGATTGCCAGTACAAAACTGAGAGCAAGCACAAAGTGCAATCATAAAGAAAATGTACCCAAGCTGGACATTCTCTAATATGAGAGAGACTCAAGAAAAGTAGAGAAAACCACTGCTTAGATTAAAAGGGGAAGAAAAAACAAATTTTTCATCTAACTCGATTAATTTAAAGGAATCGAGAGTTCGAGATACAGTAAGTAGGTAAATAAATACTATTGTTCTTATTAGGCAATTGATGAATGGTGAGACTGAGTTATCCAAAATGTCGAATGAATAGTGTTTCTAATAAGACGGAAATATTGTGTCTTGGAATAGAAATAAAACTATTTTTATATTCATCAAAATGATTCTATACACTAGAGGAGAGGGGGGACACATAAAAGGTAAACCCACCATTGTGGATCATTAGGATTCGTTTGTCTTTCTTTTTATTCATGGGAATTATATTTTCTTTCTTAACCGTAGAATAAATAAAAAAATCTCATTGGTATTTGTAAAACGTTACTTGTTGTGGATAAAAAAGTAGAAAGTATCACATTCTTTTATTTTCTTGGCTTTTCTGTGAAAGTTGGATGAGGAAAGGAATAACCACAACCACCAAAGAGTGGTTTAGAACGAATCCATCCATGTTCTTTCTTACTCTCTCCATCTCTCCCTCTTCAATATTCCATTTTCCCAACTTTCTCCATCTATTTTCGAGTATTTGGACTCGTCATTATTACGAGTCACGGAGCTGTGGCAACTTCGTGATTCAATTCTACCTTCTGAGCAAAATCTAAAAACGAATTACATGTGATTTTTATCATTACTTACTTTTTAAATCATCCCGTGAAAATTTTTAAACTTTACCTAGTTTCTTTTTACTAATGATAAGTATATGTTTCTATTGCTAGTAATTTTCAGGTATGAATATTATTACTTTTGTTTTTCTGATAGACATTGTTTTAGTTGACTATAATGAATAATTTTGCCGTATTTAAAATGATTTGTTTTTCTAATAAAAATGGCATACGCCACGATGGGGTCACATTACATAACATTATACATCACGGAAATCACATCAATGACATCGTAAATCATAATAAGATCTCGTGACTCTTTGTAATTAACTCTTCCCCCAGAGAAAAAGTGTGGAATAAGATTGATTAGCTTTGTGGTTCTTATGAGATGTGAAGAACACGACATGACAGCCTTTTCTATGTATTTAATGTATTAATTTATACAACGAAACAGACGAAAGCTACACAGTAACTTGTTGACCAAGGCGTCCACAGCTGAATAAAGCCACCAAACAATTTATTTTATTGATTGATTCCCCCCCATAAACTTCAAACTGAAAAAAACAAAAACTATTCACACAGATTTCTACTTACATCTCATACACGAAAACCATATCATTCGAATCCTAAAGATATGAATAATTTACAAAAATATTCTGAAAGCCATAAAGAACCAAAAATAAAAAGCAAAGAGCAAAGATATAAGATAATTTACATTACGGATTTTTTATTTTAGGGCTTTCTCTCAGGCTGTGTGGGTAAGATTCATAGCTTTTCTCAGTCTATCCAAGATCCCATTTGCTTTCCTCTGTGCCCTTGAGGTTCCTTCACGCGAAAGCTTTGTTATTGTACCATGAGCATTCTCCTCTTCTTTGATCTCTTTCCACTTTGTCCTGTCGCTGAAACATATAGTATGCAGTATCACAATCGCGTTCTCTTTGTTTCTCTTGCACTCGCTCTCTCGAGTGATCTTCAGCAACCAAGAAACACCACCGAGCTCACCCAATTCCTCCACAGCCTTCCAGTGAGTAACAAGCATTGCCAATATAGCTAAAAGCTCATCCACATACAACCCATTTGAGATTTTCTTACCTAAAACGCTAACAGCTCCATCTCTCACGGCTCTACTCCTGTTTTCATGTGCGATACAGAGTGTAAAGATCGCTGCAGCTACGTCTTTGATAGCCAATGGATTCCCTTCTTCTAGGAGATCGATAAGCGGTTTCAGGATCCCTGATTTACCTATAAGTACTTTGTTCGAATCGAGCGCAGACAGAGTAAATACCGCTGCAGCTGCATTGCTTCTCGTGGCTACTGTTCCACGCCTCAATGCATCGATCAGAAGAGGAATCACATTAGGGTTTTCGCATACAAGCTTCTTGTTGCTGTCATCATGTATAGCTATGTTCAACAACGTTGTGACCACATCTTCTTGAAGATTCTCATCAGGGTTTGACCCGTGTAACAACGGACTCAGCAACCGAGTGATTTCATCAGGAGACTCGCCGAAGAGAGCTCTGAACTCAGTACCTTTCCTGGTCAGAAGCCTTAGCTCCTTGGCAGCAGACTTTTGATCTTGAAGGACTGAAGACGAGATTTTACAGAGCAAAGAATTAAAAATCTCACGATCTGATCTTGTCACAGCTTCTTCTTCATTCACAAGGTTGGAATGATGATACTGGTTCTTGTTGTCTAGACCAATCTTCTTACACCATTTTGAGATCATATCACGGATTAAGAGATTAGGAGTTAAAGCCGTGTGAGGCAGAACTTGCTGAGTCTTGGGACACGTTCTATTGCCTGAACTCAACCACTTCTGGATAAATAATTTGTCATATGTCTGCAAAAAACACAAACACAAACAAAAAAAATGAAAAATCTCAACACAATTATATACTTTAAGACTCAAATTTTGGGTTACAGATTGATCAAACAAGTGACACAACTACATAAATACATCGAAAGATCAATTCTTTTTCCTTCATTACCATAATCAAAGTCCTTAGATTCGAAAAACAGAATTTACCCTACCGACAAAGCAAGAATTTTTCATGAAACCTGAGTCGGATTATCTCAAGTGGTATAAAAGAAGAAATAAAAAATGCGACGAACCTGACCAGAAGCCAAAACGACGGGATCCCGCATAAGCTCATTAGAAAGAGGACAACGAAACTCGTCAGGACAAGAAGAGACAGTGGTCTCAAGCATATCTAAAGAAGAAGATTTAGCCATCTTCTTCCTCCTCATCGTCGCTTCTCTCAACGCAGACAAAGCCTCCTGTAACTGATCGATAGCCTGAACACCTGAATCATCATCATCATCCTCTTCTTCGATCTTAATCAGTAACTTTCTCATCTCACGCTTCAGTTCCTTGGCTTTCGCAATCGCCGTCGGATCCGATTCGAATACACCGGTCTTCGCCATCGCCGCCGGTACTCGCCACCACCAAAACCAAACCCTTTTCTTTCTCGGATTGATATACCGAATTGATATTTCTCACATTAAATTATAAAAAAATTTATTTAATTTTTCTTTCTTTTTTTTCTCAGTTTGCGAAAGAGAGAGTAATAAATATGAGGAAGAGAGAAGAAAAGAGAGGGGCAGAACACAACTACAAGTGTTGATGTTGTTTGTGTTGTACTGTTGTTAGTAGTGGTGCCCGAATTGTTGTGGCCTGCACCGATTTTGCCACGTCATTTATTCATTCGTTAATTAAATAATTTAAATTAATTTGAAAATTTTTACTAATAAAAAAAAAGAAGGATTTCATTTAATAATGCAGCACGTATGACCTACCTCGCGACTAAGGTGTCAAAACACAGCCGACACGACTAGTCTCATACACTCATACACGTTTATTTAGTTTTTGGGTTTAAAATCACACACGTTATTGGTAATTTTGGTATTAATTACTATTAACGTATAGTACTAATTGTAATTGATAAGAGATAGTACTTTATTAGCCTAGTGGTGGTCTTCATCTTTCACTTATATGTTTGTAACCTGCACGACAGACTGTTTTTTCTTTTAAACCAAAGAGGAAAAGTTATAATCAAACTACTCAAAGATTTTAAACCGAAAGAGAGTAGTTTTGAGAGTTTGCCAAGCCAAATGTTGTGAAAAACTATATATAAGTTTTAATTTTTTTTACAATGGTTACAAACTTACAATAGTTAAATTATAATTATAAAATACTCAAAATATACCCATAATTACAAAATACTCAAAATAACTTACAATAGTTGAATTTACAAACCATTAGATCACTATAAATTAGTTATAAATAGTTATATATCACGAACTAATTAAATTTGTGTCTCTTGACTGAATGATTAAATCATTTATATAGAGTACTGACTTTATTGAGAATTAATCGCTATTTATTTGTACCATTTAAAACATAGAATACATGTTTGCATTATATTGATCATTTTTGCATTGTTTATAATAATTGATATTGTTTAAATTAATTATTTATGTATATTGGTGCAACAAGCAATCACCAATCTAAGCATATAATTAATATATATATATATATATATTATTATTCAACGAGTAGTTTGAATCTCTAAATTACTTTAACGTTGTCATTTCCTCACAACCTTACTCCTCCTATGGATTGCAGGATAAGAGAAGTTGCACCTATCGCTACACTAGAAGAGGCTTTACGTTCAATTCATCTTGGTCTAATATCGGCGTAAGTTAATCAGACTATACAATATTTATAACCATTAAATCACTATGAATTAGTTATAAATAGTTATTTATCAAAAACTAATTAAATTTGGGTTTTTTTAACTGAATGATTAAATCATTTATATACACTACTACCTTTATTAGAATCATTATTTATTTGTACCATTTAAAACATAGAGTACATATTTGCATTATATTGGTCATTTTGCATTGCTTTATAATAATTGATACTGTATAAATTAATTATTTATGTATCTTGGTGCAACAAGCAATCACCGATCTGAGCGTAGAAGTAGTATATTTATATGTATATCCAACAAGTTTATATCATGTAGTTTGTACTTTTTATGTCCCAACTAAATTGATGTTTTATATTTATTTTTGTGTCTAATATATTAATTTGTATATTAAAAAAATTAAATAGGTTTTCTACTTTATTTTTTTTTACATTGGATATATCTAATGGTTTATAGTTTCTCTTTCTATCCGAAAATAATTAGAAATTAATTTACAAATAAAAATAAACTTTTTAAAATTTGTGTGATAATGTCTAAAAATTAATATAAAATATATTAGGGATACAGGAGAGTATTAATAAATCTCGAAATCACTTCTTCCAAGTTGCAAGCCAGCCAAAAAGAAAACATGTAAAACATTTGATTAAAAATGTAAACTTTAATTAGTAATACTAATTAATAAAATTTCGTAAAAATGGAAAGACGGTAATGGCGGCGAAATTTAGAAAGTGAGTGAGTGAGTGTAGCGAAAGCGGGACCCGCAAAGTTATTCCAACATGGCAACGAACGAACGAACAGCTGTCTTTCCGCGTCGATGGATTCTTCCTTTTCTACTCTCTACTCTACTGTGTACTCTCTCTCTATTTTCTTCTTTGACCTTTTTACCCCTGCTGTTTTTTGTTCTCTTTTGTAAATTATGAGAAAATAAAATAAAAACAAAATCGAAAAGAACACACTAGTGTTATTATCTAGCTTTCGACGCGTGATTGGATGAATCAAGAGAGTTGACCATATAATCTATTATCAGCAATTCAAGAAAAAAAAAAAAAAACAAAAGTAACCCGAAGATTTGGTCTTGAAATTAGTCATTATCAAGATTCATCTTTTTCAACTTTTTATTAGTAACATTCTAGACAATAGTATTAAACAGTTACACTCACGTCTCCAACAAGTATTTTAAAGGTGAAAACGACATTTTCCACCAATATATGAAACTTCTTTTTCTTATAAATGTTTTATAGTCAGCAAATTTTACTGCCCAAGTTATTTATTAGCCACGGATTTTGTGTTCCTATCTACTTTGCCTACATTATTATTAGTAATCCTAGTATTTGATTAACAAAAATCCTTAATTGGTATTTGGTAATACATGGCTTAGTTAATTCACCATAAGAGAGAGTGAAAGTCCATACAAGGCGCTCGGCTTTAGATTAGTTTCAAATCGCAACAATGAAGTTGTTGTTCTACAACAAAATTATAACATTATTGGAGTCCTTGAGCTTGTGGTCGAGTGGTAGGGAGCGGGACTGAGACGCTACAACGTTTCAGGTTCGATTCCCCTACTACGCGAAACTAAGTCACATTTTCCTGGGCACTCTTAAATGGATATGAGCCTATCTAACAGCCCATTTGAATACCCGGAGAGAGGATCTATCCATGGGTTGCACCTCCCCCAGAGATTAGTTTNGGCCTTGGACCACGAAATGGGGTGACAAAGGGGCCTTGAAAATGTCACTTAAGCTTCATTAAAAACCTTGTCAAGAAAACCCAATGGGACAAAACTTGACCAGGGAAAAAGAGTGCATAAGCAACACTTAACCCTTCATCAAACACCCTGAGCTGTGATCATTGTTAGGATGGCTTGAGCCATGTCTTCTTGCTTCTTGTCCAGCTCTCTAAGTAGACCATTGATGGCTTGGTTGAACCTCCTTGATTTTGACCTTGTTAGAGGACCCGCCGGAACGATCAATGCTTCCGCAGGTACAAGCTGCTCCTCCAATGCTTCCTCTGGTTCAAGCTGCTCCTCCAATGCTTCATCTGGTTCAAGCTGCGGGCCTTCCATAAACCTGAGGATTTACTCTGAGTTAAAAAAAAAAGAAAAAAACAAAACATTATTGGAACAAGAAGAAGAAGAAAAAGAAGAAATAAAGGTAAGTTTACATAATTGAACTATGACTACTGAAATAGACACGTGTATGAATATGTAAATACGTAGTAGTTCTGAGAAGTGGGGATCACTCTCAATCTCATCTGCAAAACACAGAAGAGAATCTTACAAGTGCCAAGCTGGACTGCTGGTCATAACTCACCTTGCGTGGGACTCTCCAGAACCACGTGTCTTTTTCTAATGCCTTCATCTTCTTCGAACTGACCTTCTTTTTTCCCTGCTTGCGAGACATCTCTGCTCCTCCTGCTTTCCCTAATTATTATCTTTGTTTCTCTTTTGTTTTTATTATCTGATAACTACACTCTTTTATCTTGAACAATTTTTATTTCATAGAAGTATAACATGTAATAAGTTTCCAAAATTTTGGTAACCAAAAGAAATAAATATTGGCGAATCTTTATCTAGCTATGATTTTACAATGCAATAATAAGTTTTACAGCATGCATATAATGTTAATCAACATATGAAATTGAAAAGAAAAAAATGTAGTTGGGCATGTAAGGTCTGGTGTACGTTAACATAAAGATTAAAGAGTATGGGAAATTGTCAGGTTGCCCAAATAAAATTAAATAGAACAGATACTTACTGTACAACTGGTCATATATTGATGCTTGGGATATTTTTCTAGTGTTTTTTTAAGACAGAGTCATTTTGATGTTATTTATGTATAATGTATGGCTTTGATTCTTAAAATTCTCTACCTCCTCGATATTGTTATGCTGGCGGAATGTTGAGATATTCTGATAGTTCAAATTAAAGGATTGAAGATTCAAATGGAAACTCCGAGAAACTGTGTTGAATGTATATCATAACTGATAGGTATCATATGTAACTAAACAGTCCTTGACTCTTTATTGATAATGTATTTTTATTAGTGTATAGTTATCAGTCCATATATTCTGAAGAATCGAAGATATTTAAAAACAATTTGAATATGAAACGATATTCATTTTTTGATTCGTATTTTTTCAATTTGATTTTTGACTTTTAGAGTTTTGTAATACAGAAAACATACATATATAGTACAGAAGATCATTAATGGGTGGGTTTGGATGTATTTGGAAACCAATAAAAGTGTTGTAAGATAGAAGACAAGACCAATAATTGAAAGAAATAAAATTATTATCATATTAATATTACCATGTTCAGTGGAACATATATAAAAGAGGCCCATTTGACACATACGTTTCTTTTGTCAACAACCCATATGTTTTGTTTACAAACAACAACCTACATATGTTAATGTTATTACTTTGTACGAATACGATGCTTTTTTCCAAATTAAATTAAAGTTTCTCACTAAATTAACTATAACTAAAGTACTTTGTATTCGGCTTTGGCTGGTTTGTACTTTGTATAAGTGTTTTAGTGCATATGCAGTTTATTTTTCATTGAATCTTTTACATAATCTTTTATATAATTGTATATCCATTTTATACTCTAACAAACCGAGTTTTCTCAATTTAGCAAAAGAAAGATACGAATGTTTAAGCTCCAAAATCTGATATCTCTGTAAAATTAAAGAATATTAATGCTTCTATTCACAAATGGAGAATTAAGTTTCTCTCTACTTTGAATCATTTTATGAAGGAATGTAATTAACAGGCTTAATAAATGACCGAGGTTTGAAGTCATTTGCCTCACTGAAAATAAAAACGTGTAAAGCCTAACAAATACCATTGATGGGTTATAAAGTACAATGGGTGACTAGGAAGCCTTAAATAGGATATAAACTTGCTCTTGAGGCCCATTTGTTCGTCGAAGCAAACCCTAGAGAATGAACCCACATATCTCCTTCAAGTGAATGATCAGATTCAAATTACCGTACGTAATTAACGTTGTGAAGTAGATAATCATAAATGTATAAATGTACGTAATGATCTAGATCATGGCTTTTGATATTTATGTATTTACAAGTTTTATACACACATATGTATCAAATGAATATAAATTTAAAATCGGAAGTCTTCCATATATTTAAGGATCGGAGATGAGAGAATATTCAGTCATTTTATGACTTCCGTAAGTGTTTATAGCATGTTGAACTTTCTTTTGTGAGCGCATGATAACCTCTCGAAACCTCTAACATAATTTGGTCTCTGATGATGTGATAATCCGAATCAATGTGTTAGAATCAGATGGAAAACTGATGAAAACCAAATTCTGTAAGAATAGACCTCGAATGAGTTGTAATTCCAAGATTATACGTAATTGGGATCAATCACAGTCACACATTGATGAGATTCCCAAGTGGGAGGGGTGTGAGGTGACTAAAGCTATAATAAGCTGGTCCTAGAGCTGATGATAGAATAAGCGATCACCACACATAGAAGTAGTGAAGTCGGTAATATGCACATGTTAAACTTGAGAAAATAAGATCTCAGCAGAAGACTATAGAAGATAAGGAACTTAAACAACCTAAACATTCCTTGATATACAGGAAAATAATCTCTGGACGCTATAAAAACAAGTCTTAACATCATGTGTCTTAAACCTATGCTCATGTATTTGTTTATTTGCATTGCATCTTCTTATTAGATGCTCTCATGCTCATGTTTTGATTTGTTTTTGTGGTTTAAAAGCGGTTTACGTCCACAACATCTTCTCTGTATGTGGCCAAGTGCTGGCATGGGCACAGTTGGTTCATGGTTGTAGCCACTAGCCAATCTTGACAATTACAAATATTTAAGATTCTTTAAAGACATGCAAATATATTAGTATAATCGGCTTTGGCTGACCTTGTATATATAAGTATTGAGTGCATGCAACTTATTAACATTGAATATGTAATCGAATTAATATATTCATCACTCTTTCGTTTGTTTCCAAAGAGAATCATTATAAGTAGAATAATTACTACTAATATACGAAAGAATGGAAGAGGCCCATAAAAATACCAAAGACGACGACGACCGAGGCGAAGCGAAGAGACAATTGGAAAATTAAAAACGTGGAGAGGGTGAGAGACCCCACACTTGACTGCTCCTTCCCTCATTGGGCCACTTCCCTCTCCAAAGGCCATTTCTTTAATTTTCTTTCTTCTTCTTAATTTTTTTTCTTTTTAATTTCCTTTTAAAATTCTTTACTTTCTTCATTAGTCTTTTCCTTTTTTGATCACACACACAACCTATAGCATTTTGCTGTTTAAGTCTTTAAGAGGTAAGGTGACATAAAACTCTATTTTTTAATCCTTCGAAGGAGTACACGACTACGAGAGTGAACATAATTCATTCCGGCTATGAAGCATCTTTTATTTAAATATACCACAATTTGCCTCTAACAAAAACTGTAGCACATATATCACAAAATGTTTTATGTAACTTGTAATCTGAGTGGAAAAAATATCACCTAAGACCCAATCTGAGATTCAGTTTGATCTTAGATCAGGTTATATGTATTCAAAGTTTTTTTAGGGATCCAAACATTTTGATTTGAAAACAAGGATATGATCATCACTAGATCTAAGTATTGAGCTATATAAATATTACAGAAGTGTAACTCACTCGCCTCTAAGCTTTAGTAATTTGCTTAGTTCAGAAATCAAAACACTAAGCAAACTATATAATTGGGTTGATCTCAAGAGTATATGATGAACAAAAAGACTTTTTTTCACGGCAAAATAAATCATAACAATAATAAAAATAAAATAAAATAATAATCATTGAAAATTAATTAATTCTTAACGAAACAACATTTAACTTATCGCTGATACTAGATTTGTCATATGTGAAAATAATTAACAGATTAATATTCTCCAAGATCAAAAGACGATTCTCTGGTACTGATTTTTCCTCTTTTATTCGTCATGTTGCGTGTTCGCCATAGAGATAACAAGTATAATTAACAAAAAATCATCGATTTGAAATCAGCAATTAAAGGGAAAAAAAAAACAATAATAGATAAACGACCTATTTCTTTTATATACACATGTGCAAGCACTATACCAAAGATTTACATACATAGTATAATCAGAAATACGATCATAAGTAACAGAATACTTTATTTCGATCTTTTGTATCAACGAAAACATTAACTTCAACCATATTTGTTCCTATATATCAACTTGGATTATATTTGTTTAGTAGTATTATTTTTTATCATTTAAAATATGTATTATATCTACTTACTGTATATAGTCCTCGGCAACGTTTGAAAAATTTGACTAACTAGATTGATAAAACAAATATTATAGAGAGTAGATGAGATCAAGTCCGACCAACTACTTAATGAAATGACTCGTTCGACTAATATGAGTCGTGATCTTTGAGACCTAGTAGTTCTAAAATCTTTCTCGGGAATTATACCATTCGATTTGCAGCATCACATGATTAAATTAAATGCATAACTGGACCGTCGTAATAGAAATCATTAGTTAAATACAACTATACACTTATTAAAACGAACGATATAAATCTTCGTAATAATTACTACTAATATATATCAAGAGACAGTAAAGGATTAGGTCAGTTGTGGATAGCAAAATCTGGTCTGAAAAAGAAAAACCCGAATATTCGCATAAACACCAAAAGAATAAAAACAAAATAAATATTAATAAAAACCTTATCCGTTCCACGTGCTCTATTATTTTTATTTGTCCCACTTTTTTTCTTCTCTCTCTCTCTCTCGTAAAGGCTTTTATCAGGTGTGGTCGAAACTAGACGACAAACCCATGCACCTAGGTAGACCTGGACCCTCCTGACTTGTCACGCCAAGTCACATTCAATGCACTGCGAGAACTACGTTACGTGTCACTGCCACGTCGATTGCTATATTTATTATAATACGTTATCCTCCACAATCAATCTTCACGTCCATTTAATGACCATTAGATCTTACTCTACGGCTATCAATCGAAGCCTTATCTGTGTGTATCTGTCCCACTCGATCATTACTCTTGTCTGTTTTTTTTTTTTCTTCACAATGTTCATTTTCCGCGTAAAATTTTTCCTTCATCGTAAAATCTAGATTTTTTCTTTTTGGGTTTAATTTGTTTGTTTTTGTATCACAACTTTTATTTTATTTCGAACGAAAAAATTCTAAATAATGGAATTATATTATTCTCTAGAATGTATGGAAAAAAAAAATCGAGTTAAAAAATGACACGTGGGTTAGTTTTATCGTGTTCGCACAAATAGACGGCCACCGACGGCACTATCGAAACCGATGGCACGACACATGACGGTGTTAACGGCGGAAGATGACGGAGTTAAGTTGGCTGTGCGTTTGTAAGGACCAAGCCACCGCGTTTGCATATAACGATTCTTCCTCCACGGGGGAAGCGTCAGGCCACGGCTCCTAAGCGAGATCCTCGCGGCGTCACATACGAGCCGCAAGATCCGCTTCAGCTCGTCTCCTCTTCCCACGAAAACCGCCGGAAGCGATTGAAGCACACGCGCGTACTGTGCCGTCGGTCTCGCGATTTGGAACCGCGACGCGAAATCTAAGTCGACGATGTAACGTACGGTCTGAGACGAGGCTGATGAAGGTGGTGTAGTAAACATGACGTCGATAAACTCGTGGTTACCGGCGGTGAGTCCGCCGGAAGATCTCCATTTGGTTTTGCAGATGGCCGCATTGTGGCCAAGCTCTCTGAGAATAGACATGACCTTACGCAATAAAACGGCACGCTGTTCGTGCTGAGATCCGAGAGACGACAACACTTCCATTGCTCTCGCCACGTGAACCAGCACCGTTCTTCCGTATGAATCTTCTCTAAGTGAGTTCCTTAGAATCTTTGCTATATCGTCGGCGTAGTCAGGAAGCTCCGCTCCTTCCGAGTCAGAATCCGAGTCGGAACCTGAATCTTGATCGCACCAGCGTGACTCATCATCATCGACGGTTTCAACTTCATCTTCCAAGAAGCCTTGTACAAGATCGGAGAGACAAGGTGAGTCGTCTTCTTCTTCGTAGTCTTCGATTCCGTCGCCGGTATGTTCGCTGCCGCTGCTAAAGCTACATCCAACGAGACGAGCCCTAACCTCATCTGCGAGTGGATCGGTGACACGTTTTGCTCTAGAGAAACCCATATCAAAATGTATAAAGAAACACGTAACTCGAACTCTTTTTTTCTCGGTGAGAAGTTTTAATAAGAGAGAGAAGGATGAGATGGGTTTTTATAAAAGGTTCAAGAACAAGAAATGCGTGGAGAGAGAGAGAGAGAGAGAGAGAGGAGTTGGGGCTCCGAATATTCGAAGAGAAGCTTAAGTTATTTATACTATAGTTATTAGATATGAATAAAGAAATAAAGATGGAAGGTGCATATTATAAGAAGACACGTAATAATGGGGAAAAGCAGAACCGGAGGATATACGATATACCACTTCTTGGTTACTAATAAGCATGACGACTTTTGGGCCGATGGGTTAGGCAAGCAAAGGCATATCCCAACAGGCAACGGGTATTTAGGGTTTTATTCCTCCTCTCATTTACATTTTTCACGCTTCCATTATTATTAATTTCTTTAGTTAATGTTATAATTAACCTATATGGACATAGTCGTAATGTAAATTGTCACGCAGATATTTTACTATTTTCAGATTTTGGATACCGCATCGATGGAGATGGATCTTTGGTTCGATAGACCAACCACCGATGAGCCTTCCGATGGATTATATTATTATAAAGCATTGAAGCGTCCATGTTTAAACACGGCTAGTGACTCTATTACCTATCAATTAGACAAATATAGTTAAGTTAATAAAAATTAGAATGATTATGATCATTTTCGTACGATTTCTCATAGATGTGCATGTCACTTCAAGTCATGCATTCAATGTTCATCTAACAACTGCATGCACTAGACTCCCTGTCTCTCTATCTCACTAGATGGAGTAGTTTTTGAATGATAGCTGGCCCAGGAAGGTTTCTCATAGGTTCCAGTTCCACATCCATTATTTATTTTTCTGCACAACAAAAATAAAAATCACGCTTTCATCTACAAGTTAATCCTAATATTTCACTATTATTGTATGTGAAATGCGATTGAAAGTTCATATAGACAATTTGTTTAGACAAAAATAACATAGATGGAGATATGTATGTGTTTTACATTTTATTAATTGAAAAACTAACAACTCCATGACCCATGCTACGCCTGGTTTAATTTGACCCAATAATAATAATAATAATTTCACCTTCAAGTTTGATTTGAAAACTATGATATATGTTACGACAACAACAGCAAAGATATCAGTTTGACCAAATATCATAAAACTAAAAAACATATCTAGATTTATATTAACCTCCAAAATTATAAAATTAATAATTAACTATGGTCGTTTAGCGATTGAAAGTTCCACTGATTTTCTAGAAACAAAATCTTATCGTATGTCAACCGTTCCATTGTAAATACTAAATACTAAATAGTCTTAAATGGTTGAGAAAAGAGTATAAAAATATCTAGATTAATTTTGTTTTCAGTTAAAGTTTTTACTCAAAAAGAATTACAAGACAGATGTGATAAGTCTTATCAGTTTGTCGCTATAAAAATTTACAAGCAGATTGAGATGGTAGGAAAATAAGGGTTATCCCGTAAACAAATTACAGATAGAATTTACAGGAAAAGAGGACACGTGACAGAGAGATAGAACAAAAGAAAGGGAGGAATATGATGAATTGTGGTGGGGGCCAAATAGGTCGAGAGATAGATGATTGCCAAAGGGGAAGGCGTAGGGCCAAAAGAAGAAGAACCAACCCAAAGAGACTTTCACCTTTGTCTCCCCTATCCTCTTTTCTTGATTTAATCCATTTGTTTTGGCTCTTCATGATAGGGAAAGGTGTAGCTAGCTGCGTCTCTCTGTAACATTTTTTAAAAAACTCTTCTAAGACTTACCAATAATCTTGTTTAAGCCGAGCATATCCTTTAAACGTGATCCGTTTTGAGTTCGAAAGAAAAATTTATGGTTGAAATGGAGAACAAGTCAATTTATGACTCGGTCTTTATTTATTGGTTGAACGTAAGATATGTGTTAGCCTGCGACTGTGAGGTATTAGAAACAAGCAATATCTTGGGAGATCAGTGAAAGAGAGAATAAACTATATATAATAAAGCCATTGTCGCCTAAGCATCCATGCACAAAAATTCATCCGGCTATTTTAAACTGACAATATCTTCCTTCTTCCATTATAATTGTTAGTCTATTCATATAAAGTAATTAGTACCAACAACGTAGGGGGAAATTACACCAACTGAGGGGGAAAGCTCCCATCGAATAACTTTTTGCTAATTTAATGAAAGAAAAAGTTAGAATTTGGGAGGTGTGAAGAGTTCTCAGAATGAGGTAACGAACAAGTGACAATATCTAATAATCTCTAGTAAGAACAAGAACGTGACAAGTGGGCTTTGTTATTTGGTGTCTATTTATGCTCGTTGTCCCATGCAGGTTGCCGTATACTATTATTAAAGACGAACCCAAATCCATATACTTGTATATTATCGTAACTTTTATTTAAGTGCGAAGAGTCAAGGGATTTTTTTAGTTAAATCGTGAAAATTCTGCTAGTTTTAGAATAAATTACACTAAGGAGTAAGGATGGTGCCAAAAAGCACTCCATCCTAGCCGTCTATACGGAACTCAAACATCTTTCCTAAATCAAGTTATTTATAATGTACACTACAAAAATGAAAAATGCAGAATAATTCTTTATTAGACTTGCATAGAATTAGTAGAAAACATTTACCTAGAACAATTCATCTTTCGAACAAAACTAAAGTGAACTCTTTTTGCAACAAATCAGAAAAAATAATGTCACGTATATATTTATTATTTTCTTACATTAACTGATGCAACCAATAATAATAAGGCATAGCTCACATAATTGATTGTGGAAGTGGTGATGTACATATTAATAGTTTCAATTTTTGTTCTTAAATAAACAATTTATGCAAACATCTTCATTAATTAATATCAAAATGATATGAAATTTTGTACAGTATCAATATTAGTTCGTGACTTAATGTCCAGCTCCAATCAAATGATGTTTAATTTTCATCAGTTTTTTTAAGCTTATGTTATAATTTTAATAAGTTGAAAATACTGGATATTAGGAAAACCCATATAAGTCTGGCCTTCCTTCACACACCAACAATCAGAAATGATGTTGTCACTGACTGGAATACAAGACTGGAGAGTACGACTAGAGAAACATTTTCGCATAGCTCAAAGTATTGTAGATTATATTTTATCGCAATCTTATGCAGCCAATGGTTTTCCAACATGGTTACATGAACTCTTTGGATCTGAGAGACTCTACCCCACTCTTTAATATTTGGTTTACGTCTCTTTTTTGGCCTAAAGTATTTAGAACCTATTATTTTTTGAGGGATAAGTTGATTTTGTTTAATTATTTTCCTTTAGTAATTTTGATCAGACTACAAAGTTACCTCTTGTAATCCAGATGGCAGAAATAAAAAATTAAAGGAAACCCCATTTTCTCTCTCGTGGATGGATGAAACCCGTTAAATTCCTTAGTGGGCTTAGAAATTGAAGGCCCATATTAATAGAAGAAGACCACAAGACGCGCTCTTATTAATGCAATCGATGTTGGACTATATAGATGATTAGAGCATCTGTTTCATCATGCGTGACGTAGGTGTGTGTGAATATTATTTGTGATAAGATAACTGATACGAGATCTGATCCGAAGCATCTATATTGTTTGAAATGTAGCTGTATGTAAGAAAAAGCTCAACGTGTATATTATCTTTCTTTTCTTTTTTTCTTCTTTTCTTCTTTTCTTCTTTTGACGGCGCTCAAGGTTGTACTATTATATATACTTTATCTCATCTGTTCGTATGTATATCTCTTTTTGTCTTTCCTATCGTAAAAAGTCGGTGATATGTTATTGAAAACGTGTACCTGCCTGGAACCTGTTTGAACACAATGAGTTTGAACCTGTTTGGTCAACTGAACTCAGACAATCTATTTTGCATGTTACTGTAAAATTCAGGTAACACAAACAAAACACTACTTTTTAAGTAAAACTTGACATATTAGCCACACTAAGGCAGCACTCCAATTAACTAATTGATGCGTTCCCTTAGTAATAAAGATGACTCTTTATGTACATAACTTATAGTATCTCTCATTCATTACATATGTATTTGTTATGTTGATTTTCGTATTCTTTTAGACTAACAACTTACGTATAAATGTATAATGTGGTGTAACTAAAAGTGCATCATATTATACACTTGAACCTAGAAATATCATAGTTTAAGAGAAAACAAGTGTGGCTGCATTTGCTTTCGTAATATATTATTGTCTTCTTCTATGATATTCGATCAAAGAAAGAGTTCAACACTTTTTGACATACAAAAATCAACACAAGAACCGGCGATGGTTAAGGAAACATCGACAAAGGAACCCATTCGTCAAAATTAGTTCGTTAGAAATAAGCTTAATGTATCAGATTTGTTTTTGACGTTTTATTACATCAACTAAACGTCCAAGGCCCTTCTTCCTTGTTCCTAAACCCAACCATCCTTTACGGTCCGACACACAAAGTATTGTTTATATTTTTATTTATTTATTTCCATTTATTAGAAAGTCATTGATTGGTGAAATATTTTAAAATACAGATTTTATTAAAAAAGTATATAAACTCCTCATTACTGCCATTTACGAGCTTCCCTTTTCTCCTCTGTTCTTCACTTTCCAAACTTTTTTATCATTCTATTGGACGAATCATTTCTGATCTGAGTTTATTAACTAATCACTCTTTGATCAAGGACTTTAAAAATCTGCACTTTTTGATTTTCATCTTCACTTCCCTTAGAATTGAGCTCCATGGAGAACGAGCTGTTTATGAATGCAGGAGTTTCACAACCGCCGGTGATGATGACGTCACCGTCTTCTTCTTCGGCGATGCTCAACTGGGTTTCGAGTTCGACCCAGCCAGTAGACCCGAGTCTCAGTCGCAATCTATCACGAGATTGTTTGTTCTGGGAAAAGTCAACGGAACAGAGCATCTTCGACTCGGCTCTGAGTTCACTCGTCTCTTCACCGAACTCTAACTTTTCCGGCGGAGGAGTAGCTCACGGAGACAATTTCATCATCAGAGAGCTCATCGGAAAATTGGGTAACATCGGCGAGATCTACGGAGCTCCGGCGAGCAACGGAAACGTCTCCTCCGCCTCGTGTTACGCAACTCCGATGAGCTGCTCTCCACCGCCGCCGAGACATATGATGGTGACGAAACCGCCGACGCCGTTGGCTGAATTCTCCGGCGATACGGGGTTCGCGGAGAGAGCTGCGAGGTTCTCTTGTTTCGGTAGCCGGAGTTTTAACGGCAGAACTAACCCACCGTTCCCGATTAATAATAATAACGTACCCGTCGTAGCCAATGAGAAAATGCCACGTGTCTCTAGCACCCCAGCTCTTAAGCCTCTCGCCGGCGAATCTTCCGGTGAAATTTCCCGGAAAAGAAAAACAAAATCCAAGCAGAATTCTCCTTCCACTGCTTCACCATCCAAGGTTCATCCATAATCAAAAGCTTCTCAAATAAAACTTTTTTATTTTTATTTTTTTGTTAAATGAGTTTTGTTTATTCTCAGGAGGTTGAAGAGAAGGAAGATTCTAATCCGAAGAGAAGCAAAAAGACAGAAGCAAACGAAGACAAAACCAAATCAGTTGATGATGATCCTTACAAAGACTACATTCATGTCAGAGCTCGACGTGGTCAAGCCACTGACAGTCACAGTCTCGCCGAACGAGTCAGTTACCTTTTTTGTCTTTTTTTTACCAAAATTAACCTTAAGGTTTAATTATGTTCTGATTAGTTGGGTTAATCATATGCTCAATCTTAAGGTTTAACAATGTTCTGATTAGTTGGGTTAATCATATGCTCTATATTGGTTGGAATTTTAAGTTATGTGTTGTTTTAAAAAGGTTCGAAGAGAGAAAATAAGCGAGAGAATGAAGCTGCTTCAAGATCTTGTCCCTGGATGCAACAAGGTTAGAGCTTGATTAATTAACTAATTAATTCGTTTTTAGTTGTAATGTAGTTGTGATTAGAATAATGATATTTTTTTAAAAAGGTTACTGGGAAAGCACTGATGCTGGATGAAATTATAAACTATGTCCAATCATTGCAACGACAAGTTGAGGTAAATTAATTTCTCATTAGATTATTTAGTCCACTTTAAAACTCTTTCCATTATTTCATAATCACTTTTCCAAAACAACTACACGATTTCGAATTTTCTAATTTTCTTAATCTTAATTTCAATTATGGTGCAGTTCTTGTCGATGAAGTTATCGTCAGTGAACACCAGGCTGGACTTTAACATGGATGCTTTCATGTCAAAGGATGTAAGTCACCGTCACACTTTCTTTTTTTGTTTAAACAACATTAAAAGTAATTATAATTTGACAATTATTATAACAATAATTACTTTGTGAACCAATCGTGTGTTTTTAAAACTTTTTAATTTTCTGACAGATATTTCCTTCAAGCAACAATCTAATGCATCAGCAAGTACTTCAACTAGATTCTTCAGCAGAAACCTTATTGAGTGATCATCATCACAATACAAATTTACAATTGAACCCTAAAATTTCTTCCAATAATTATATAATGACACCATTGGAACCTTCTGAAACTAGAAGCTTCGTTTCTCACTTACCAACACTTGCTCATTTCACTGACTCTATTTCTCAGGTTTTTTTCTTCTAAATTCGTCTGTCACTTTGAACATTCTTCTATGTAAATGTAACATGCGAAACAACCTTAACCCTTTTTTGGCTTTTGTTTTCAGTATTCAACATTTTCTGAAGATGATTTACATAGCATTATTCATATGGGTTTTGCTCAAAATCGGATCCACGAATTGAACCAAGGTAAGGAAATTTAAATCATGTGTGTGTTTTATTTTTTTTCGTTTCATTATATGGACACGATAATTTAGCTTTGAGGTTTACAATATATATATATGCAGGTCCATCAAACCAAGTACCTTCGAACATGAAAGCTGAACTTTGAACCTTTATTTGTATTTTTTTTTTACAAAAAGATTAGAGTTCTACTAAAGGGCTTACGGATAGAAAGTGAGAAAAGGATTGATGGGTGTACATAACAAGAAGCTTGAATTGGACCACACCATTTGCGAATTCAGTTCTACAAATCATCTTCATTAGATATATAATTTCTTCTTTTTTATCCTTCCGATTCATTTGTGGTACTCGATTTTATTGTCATATCCAATTTATCCGTTATTATTATAATCAGATTTTATAAGCTTGTATTGTTTATATTTAAGATCAGTGTAAGTTTTAATCCCACTAAAGCTATAATTATTTTTCCGAACAACAAAACTGTTTCTATTAAACCCATTATTTATTTTTTTTAACAAAAAAACATCAAACTCTTGGAAGCGAAAAAAGAATTCGGTTCTCTCTATAAATGGCCAAAGGAAGATATTTTCAATATGTAATGAT
The DNA here is from genome assembly GCF_000633955.1 of Camelina sativa. Classification (NCBI taxonomy): domain Eukaryota; kingdom Viridiplantae; phylum Streptophyta; class Magnoliopsida; order Brassicales; family Brassicaceae; genus Camelina; species Camelina sativa. The sequence goes on along the minus strand of NC_025699.1, from coordinate 3,033,026 downwards.
AAGAAATAAACAAGGACAGATCAAACCTATAAATTCACATTTTTTTCAATAAATTTTGGTGGTATGGTTTACGGAAAAGTCAGCAGCGTGTAGCAAAGAAATAATATATAGATGCAAAATAAGATTTTATATTGCAATTATTGAAAATGTATAGCTTCTGCCTTCCGCTGGATAGGTGTGCTAAGATATTCCAATTATAATTTACAGTTTTTGGTTGGTACATAATTTAAATTAAAACCAAAAAGTTGGTATTGAGTTTTGTTTCGGCAGGAGTTACACATAGCGTGACATCTATCTACCGTGACTAATAGCATAGTCTGATAGTCACAAACATCAAATCTAAGCAAAGCTTGACTTTTTTTTTTCTTTCTATATTTACTCTAAACTCGTGAACGTCAATTTTGAATGTTAGATCATATTTGATTGGTTTGATTTGATCGTTGGTAGTGTTAACCAGCTGTGTAAGGTGTTGTGTCATTTTCTCTATTGTCTTTGGTGCGAGTTATTCAAAAAAACAGAAACATTTAGAAAGTCTAATATGAGTGGTTTAATTAGTTAGGAGCAAAAAAACAAAGCTGATTAATTAGGATGTTTATTTAGGGATTACGGCGTGATTTATGGGAACTATATAGAACACACCGGCGTCTCTTTCCATTTACCTACTATAGGCCACAAGTATTTTTTTTTTTCAAATCACTCAAAAAACCATGTTGATGATAATACAAAGCACAAGTGTATGATGCAGATGAGATAATACTCTCGACCGATTCGAAAACAAATACAACGGTTCAGACCAACGTAACTGAGCGTATGTATCATATATATATCACTATGCAGTATTAAGAGTTTTTTTTTTTTTTAAATAACCAATCCTTGCGTTAGTCGTAATTTTGCTTATAAAATAATCGATAGAATGGGCCACATATAAAAATCTTGCTAAAGCCAAATTTACGAACCTTAATTGTGGGCCTAGTACTAAAACTTATAAAGATGTGGATTTTTTTAGTGGATTCTTTTTGGGGCGCATTATTTGTCGGCCCAACTAAAAACATATCTTCACGACTTTCTCTTTGTCACACCTAAATAAACGTTACGGCATGGCTTATTTCATAGTAGTATATTTTAATATCGATAAATTATAGTAATACGATACATTTGCAAATCTTTATAATAAAAAAAACATGATACATTAAACAACTTTTTAAAAAACCAAAAAAAAAATTGATGAATGATGACGATGTTAGAAGGGAATAAAAATCAATCGTGCAGATCGCGATGGTTTAAGTTTGATCAAATATGCTTAGAATTTAGGAGATTAAATACCGCAATCAGTGGACGTGTAATATACTTACTACACATTACCATCATCTAACACACACATGATTCGGAGTAATTAACAAAATCACTAATTATTTAATTTATTAATCAAATCTATGTGAAGAAAAAAAAAAAATGGGAGAGCAGACACACACTGGGGTGGGGGAGGAGAAAGACGTCATCTCTCTCTCTCTATTGTTAGAGAAGAGCCCAATCGTGGTTGTGTGTGTGTTGGTTTCTTCTTCTCTCCCCCCGAAAAAAGAAAAAAAAAAAATCTCAGATCTATAAACAAATCAGATCGATTCCTCGATTCCGAATCAGAGAGCTTCGTTGAATGTCTCGCTCCCAGAACGAGGAGTTTCAGCAATGGTGGAACAAGCAACGTGATAGAACAACCAATCACGACGTTCTCTACACCGGTGACGATGAATCTTTCCTCACCGTCGAAATCCGTACTCCCGTCGTTGACGAACCCGATAAAAAAGATCGGATCCGTACTCGTTCCGCTCGTCAGCTCTCTCGTCTCTACCTCCTCAAGTTCAAACAACTCGCTTCTTCCTTCCTCTGGATCGGTCACTCTTTCCTTTACCTTCTCCGCACCGCCAATCGCCGCATTGCCAACGACAACCCCCCCTCCGTATCCTCCTCCGCTCGATTGTACCGTCTCATCAAAGGATTCTTAGTTCTCGTTGTGCTTCTTCTCTTTTTCGAGCTCGCTGCTTATTTTAAAGGATGGCATTTCACTCCTCCTTCTGTTGCTTCCGCTGAGGTTGCTCTTGAGGTTGTTTACGCTTGGTGGCTTGAGATCAGGGCTTCGTATCTTGCTCCGCCGCTTCAGAGTTTGACCAATGTGTGTATTGTTCTGTTCTTGATTCAGTCCGTTGACCGTTTGGTTCTTGTGCTTGGATGTTTCTGGATCAAGCTTCGTCGTATTAAGCCTGTTGCTTCTATGGAGTATCCGACTAGATTGGTTGGTGATGGTGTTAGATTGGAAGATTATCCTATGGTGATTGTGCAGATTCCTATGTGCAATGAAAAGGAGGTAAGCACATGTATGTAGATCCTTTATCCCTATTGTTAGGATGATGAGTTCAATTGGGAATCAACCATCTGTAGCTAGGATTTGTTTCTTGTGTGGTTTCCGTGTTGATTCACATTTGAGTTCTTGCAGTTCATGTTTTGTTACCTCATCTAGTTGATTTTGATTGTAGGTTTACCAACAATCTATTGGGGCTGTGTGTATGCTTGACTGGCCTAGAGAAAGAATGCTAGTTCAGGTTCTTGATGACTCCAGTGAGTTAGATGTTCAGCAGCTTATCAAAGCTGAAGTACAGAAATGGCAACAAAGGGGTGTCCGGATTGTGTATAGACACCGTCTCATACGTACTGGTTACAAGGCTGGAAACCTTAAAGCTGCTATGAACTGTGATTACGTCAAAGATTATGAGTTTGTCGCCATATTTGATGCGGATTTCCAGCCACCACCGGATTTCTTGAAGAAAACTGTGCCTCATTTTAAGGTAACCAATCATGTCTTTTTTGGTCTCATGTGCATAGGAGATGTTATGTGACCGGTTTGCGTTATTGATTAATGATATGGGTAAATCTTTTTTAAACTATAGAGAGTAGTTATACTCTGAGTTTAATGATATTGCCAAAGGCGACATTTATCGCATAGCGTTGCTTCCACTACAATTAGGGAATGTGTGTCTTACATTGCGATTCTAGGATGAACATCTAACAAGGAGAAGGAGAGAATTTGCTTGTGTAAAAATTTGTATTTTTTAGTCAACACCAGCTTGATGGAACCTGCCCTCAAAACCCAAACTGTCAACAGCCATGGGGCAAGTGACACCAGTTACATTTTCCATTTTCGGTTGCACATATAAGTTTTGCCTACATCATGAATTTGTTATAATTGACCTTTCACATGGTATGAAGTGTGAACCTGTGTGCTTTATTGTGATTGGACTTCGAAAGCTTCTTCATTGGCTTGTCATTGGTTTTGATTTTGTCCTTGGAGCTTCAGATTTCTTACATTATTAGTTCAGGGTTTATACCTGACACAATGATACAGTATGCTTCACATACACTAGCCTTTCTCACATGACAGTTTCTGTGTTTTTTTCAGGGGAATGATGAATTAGCCTTGGTCCAAACACGGTGGGCTTTTGTGAACAAAGACGAAAACTTGCTTACAAGACTCCAGAACATAAATTTGTCTTTCCACTTTGAAGTCGAACAGCAGGTTAATGGAGTCTTTATTAACTTCTTTGGCTTTAATGGAACTGCTGGTGTTTGGAGAATCAAAGCCCTCGAGGACTGCGGGGGATGGTTGGAGCGAACAACTGTTGAAGACATGGATATTGCTGTCCGTGCCCATCTTTGTGGATGGAAGTTCATTTATCTGAATGATGTAAAGGTACTTATCTTAACTAAATTGCTCAGAAGTTTTCATTTATTCACCAAATGTATTGAACGGAACTCTTTGATCTCATCAATTTGTATTTTCCTTACTCAGTGTCTCTGTGAACTTCCGGAGTCCTATGAGGCATACAAAAAACAGCAATACCGTTGGCATTCGGGCCCAATGCAATTGTTCCGTTTGTGCTTTTTCGACATTCTTCGATCAAAGGTGAAATTGATGAATATATTGTGATTAATTTTCTCTTGCTCTCACTTGAGAATATATTATGTTCGTGAAGTTTTCATAATGATAGCTCGGTCTGATCTTAATCTGTTTTTTTCTTCCCTACTACAGGTGAGTGCTGCCAAGAAAGCAAATATGATATTCCTCTTTTTCTTGCTCCGGAAGCTTATCTTGCCATTCTACTCATTCACGCTCTTCTGCGTCATTCTTCCATTAACGATGTTCTTCCCAGAAGCCAACTTACCATCTTGGGTTGTTTGCTACATCCCTGGGATCATGTCCATCTTGAACATCATCCCAGCCCCGAGATCCTTCCCTTTCATAGTTCCGTATCTCCTTTTCGAAAACACCATGTCGGTAACCAAATTTGGAGCCATGATCTCTGGTTTGTTCAAGTTTGGAAGTTCTTACGAGTGGGTAGTGACCAAAAAGCTAGGGAGATCCTCTGAGGCTGATCTGGTTGCATATGCAGAGTCAGGTTCTCTGGCCGAGGCCACAACCCTCCAAAGATCATCCTCTGATTCAGGTCTGACCGAGCTTAGCAAACTAGGAGCAGCAAAGAAAGTTGGCAAAACCAAAAGAAACCGTTTGTACAGAACAGAAATCGCACTCGCGTTTATCCTCTTGGCAGCCTCGGTGAGAAGCTTGTTGTCGGCGCAGGGAATCCACTTCTACTTCCTCTTGTTCCAAGGAATCACTTTCGTTGTTGTTGGTCTAGATTTGATCGGGGAGCAGGTCAGTTAGTTTATATAACCTTTTTCTCATTTAAAACTAAATTGAAAGCATACCACCTGGAGAACGAACAGGACCCAAAGACCAAGTCAGAAAGGAACGAACCAACTCACTTATGGGTAACTCGCAGGTCCTTTCGTTACAGATAGATACATAAAAACAATTCATTTAAAAGTTTCTGTCTTGGGAACATTATTTTACACTCTACTTGGGTTGGTTTAGATTCTTCCTTTTGTTACGGATAGTTATTAGAGAGAATGGCAGAAAGAACAGTCGAAGAGGATTTCAAAGACTTGACGACCTGTGTCTTTTGTTGTGGTATTAAGCCAAAACTTGGTTTTTTTTTTTTTGTTGTGCAAAATTGTTGTTAGATTTTTGTTTCGGATGATGTGGCAGAAACATCTTTTAAAAGATTTGTTGTAATGCCACTCTCTCTATTCTTTTGAGCAATTTGTTGTTGTTGTTGTTTACCTCTTAAGAGATAATCTACATATTCTTTTGAAATTGAATGTTACTTTTTTCTTTTCCAGGAAAAAAACAACAAAAGTTCAATGTGTTATGCTAGTTTTGGGCCTCTTCTGATTATATTTAAAGGACCAGAATCTGTTTTGACAATCTCTTGTATGTTAAGGCCCAAGTTCACTCAGCTCTCATCTTAGAGACTACACAAAAATATAAAATAAACAAAAATATGTACAACACACGTATAATCGACCTTAGGAGTTTCGAAGCGGGCTTAAACCAGACAAATCAAAGCAGAGTTAAATGGACAATAGCTAATTAAAAAACAAAAAAAAAGTGTTGAAAACAACTTATCAACAAATTTAAATAAACAAATACATTAGGGACCGACCATGCTATAGTTGTATATATACTTATATTAACAGATATTATCTACTCCACATAAAAGAATATCTAAGAAAGTAGAAATCTCAGGGAAAAAAGGACAAAAGTACAAAAAGAAGAAGAGAAAGAGAGAGCTTGTCCGAGAGGGACTAATAATTTCGTTTTTTTGTTTTTCATTAAATAATTTGAACGGAATGCAGATACTGTATGTAAGTGTATCTACCTGTATTCGACTCGTACAAGGTACTTGTGCCATACTCGGTTTAAATTTATTGGATTCGAATGGCAAATCGAAAATGATCAGACCTATAAATTTTGGATTATTCCGGTTGAATATGGGTCGGTCGGTTTACCCGACCAGAAGTGTACTGCCTGTATTTATGATTTTTCTATTAATTGATTTTGTCATAAAAATGAGATCTCGAGAGCATAATGTCACGTCGCATCATTAAAGCATAAGAACGTTACTTTTTCGTTTTTCTCAACTCTCATTAAGCTTTTTTTAAGTTCTTTATTTCTAGACGACCGTTGAGATTTTGTCTAGAATTAAGACACCAATCAACAGTCTTTGTACTACTCACTTACATAACCTTTTCATCACATTAATCTCTCTTCTTCTTGCCAAACTCGTTTACGTACCCGACAAACACACATTTTTAAATCAATAATACAATCTTCAATCAATGTTATATTCCCTCTGTTTCAAAATATAGGATGTTTTAAGCAAAGCACGCAGATTAAGAAGTCTTTACTTTTAAAAGTTCAACCAATCAGAAACAATACTGCATAATATAAAATACTAAACTAATCTAAAAGTTGCATTGAAACCTGAAAACATCCTATATTATGAAACAACAAACTTCTCCAAAACATCTTATATTTTGAAACGGAGGGAGTACAATTTTTAAAGAACAACGAGAGTTTAGTGAGAATCTGTCGAGAATTTTTTCTTTCTCGTTTATAAATAATGAGAGTTTAATTAAAATTCTTTGAGATTCATTTATTTACCCACCTAATCTCGTTTCCTAGGAAAAAGCACAAGCGCAAAGCTCTCATAACTTTTCTACGTCATACTATTACAATTATAATAATTCCTTTTCCCAATTTCATTTCTACATATGAGATATGCTTTGATTTCTCTAACACTTTATAGAGACAAAATGCGAGAAAAAACGTTTCTAGCAATACTTTTTCTTTAAAACTAAAAAAAAAAACAGAAAGAATCATTTTCACCAAAAACATTTGTTTATACCAAAATTAGACATTCAAGAACTGGCAAGAAACAGAGTCTTTGCAATTGATATTTTTAAAAAAAAACCTAAAAATATACAGTTAACATAAAGACTTAAACAACAAGAGAAGGTATCATAGTTATCGTACACTTCAGAAATTAATCACAACAGTAATTACAAAAGTTACTAATACATTGTACATATCTCTTGTTGATTCAATACTCAAACCACAAGCTTTTTATATTTTCTTTTATTTAATGAGGAACACGTAACACGAGCCATTAAATATCTCCAACTCTTCTCTCTTCTTACCAAACACTCATCTCCCTCTTTGACTCTTCTTCTCAAACCTTCTCTCTCTTTTTTCTCCCACTTATCACTTCTTCATTGGCTTCAGACTCGTCGAAGAAGAAGAAGAAGATAACATCATGAGTCTTCTTACACGTCTCCTTGCTCTGTCTCTACTCATCTCTGTTTCAGGTAAAGCTCCTCCTCTGTTTCTTTAACACCTACATTAATGTCGGCTTAATAATACTTCCTTACAAAAATGTTAAACTTTCCCCTACAGGAGCAAAGTTCTCCGGCCGGCCAGGTGTCAACTACGGCCAGCTCGGTAACAACCTCCCGTCACCTTCCGACTCAGTTAACCTCATCAAATCCCTAAACGCAAAACGCGTCAAACTCTACGACGCTAACCCAAAGATCCTCACCGCCTTAAACTCCACCGACATCACCGTCTCCGTCATGGTCCCTAACGAGCTCCTCGTCAACATCTCTAAATCAGAAACACTCTCCGACGACTGGATCCGTTCCAACATCCTCCCGTTTTACCCAACCACCAAGATCCGTTACCTCCTCGTCGGCAACGAGATCCTCTCTTCCACAGACTCAGAGCTCAAAGCTTCACTCGTCCCGGCAATGCGTAAGATCCAACGGTCGTTAAAGTCTCTCGGCGTTAAAAAGGTCAAAGTCGGAACCTCACTCGCCGTCGACGTTCTCAAGACTTCGTTCCCACCGTCGAGCGGTGAGTTCAAGGAAGATATATCCGGTTTAGTTATGAAACCGATGCTTCAATTCTTAAACCGGACCAAATCTTTCTTATTCGTTGATGTTTACCCGTATTTCGCGTGGGTTCAAGATCCGACCCATATGGATCTCGATTACGCGCTTTTCGAATCTACCAACGTCACCGTAACGGATCCGGTCACGAATCTGACTTACCACAACCTCTTCGATCAGATGATTGACGCTTTCGTCTTCGCTATGAAACGAATCGGGTATCCGGATGTTCGGATCTGGGTTGCCGAAACGGGTTGGCCCAACAACGGTGATTACGACCAAATCGGAGCCAATATTTTCAACGCCGCCACTTACAACCGCAACGTTGTCAAGAAACTCGCTGCGGAACCGCCCGTAGGTACACCCGCCCGACCCGGAAAGGTTCTACCTTCGTTTGTATTCGCACTTTACAACGAGAATCAGAAAACGGGTCCGGGTACGGAGAGGCATTTTGGGCTTTTACATCCTAACGGGACTCAGGTTTACGGGATTGATCTGTCGGGGAAGACGACGGAGTACGGAGGAGAGTTGCCGGCGCCGGAGAATAATGAGGTGTACAAAGGGAAGATTTGGTGCGTGGTGGCTAAAGGAGCTAATTGGACTCAGCTTGGTGAAGCTCTATCGTACGCTTGCTCGCAGGGGAATAATACCTGTGACCCGATTCAACCCGGAGGCTCATGTCACAAACCGGACTTAGCCGTTTTGCACGCCAGCTACGCTTTTAGCTCTTATTGGGCCCAATTTCGNACGAATCTGACCTACCACAACCTCTTCGATCAGATGATTGACGCTTTCGTCTTCGCTATGAAACGAATCGGGTATCCGGATGTTCGGATCTGGGTTGCCGAAACGGGTTGGCCCAACAACGGGGATTACGACCAAATCGGAGCCAATATTTACAACGCCGCCACTTACAACCGCAACGTTGTCAAGAAACTCGCCGCTGAACCGCCCGTAGGTACCCCCGCCCGACCCGGAAAAGTTCTACCGTCGTTTGTATTCGCACTTTACAACGAGAATCAGAAAACAGGGCCGGGTACGGAGAGGCATTTCGGGCTTTTACATCCCAACGGGACTCAGGTTTACGGGATTGATCTATCGGGGAAGACGACGGAGTACGGAGGAGAGTTGCCGGCGCCGGAGAATAATGAGGTGTACAAAGGGAAGATTTGGTGCGTGGTGGCTAAAGGAGCTAATTGGACTCAGCTTGGTGAAGCTCTATCGTACGCTTGCTCGCAGGGGAATAATACCTGTGACCCGATTCAACCCGGAGGCTCATGTCACAAACCGGACTTAGCCGTTTTGCACGCCAGCTACGCTTTTAGCTCTTATTGGGCCCAATTTCGTAAGTCTGGTGGGACTTGCTCCTTCAACGGCTTAGCCACCCAGACCATTAAAGATCCAAGTAAGTCGAATTCGATAATTTAACCCGGTTTACTTAAATTAGTTCCGGTTTAGTAATCACTGGATGTTGATTTTTTTGTGTACTCTCTCTATTGTGTCGTTTGAAAAACCAGGTTACGGACGCTGCGAGTTCCCGAGCGTGACATTGTGACGGCTTACGAGTTACGACAATGCATGGTCGAGAAGAGATCCACACGAGGGAAAGCCGCACGGTGTTACGGCTTTCATTAATAGAAACGGCACGTGACGATGACTCTGTACGATGTTGTTACGTTAGCTTGATTGATTGTTGTTTATTAGAAACAGCACGTGATTACGGTCCCGTGATTTTTAATTTTACTGTTTATTTTATTTTATTTTTCCCTCGAAATAATGAAAACTCAATGAGTAATAATAAATTCGTTTTTTTTCCATGTAATGCAACCGGTCCCTTGTGTCGGTTTGATTAGCTAAACTACTGATTTTTCTGATGTTGTTTACTTGTTTGGGATTAAGTTTTTAGAATATCCAACGGCTACTCTTTCTCCTTCTCGTTGTTAACACAATGGGAAAAAGTTAGCAAATTTTTGACGGTTTTGAAAAGAAAAAAAAAAATGCCAAGGATGTAAATATGGAGAATCGGATGCCATGATTCTCTTTTGCATCGAGAGAAAAGGATGTCATAGCCCTCTTTTCAGTTCACTTTGCAAAGAAAATGTTATGGCCTTTTGCAGCAAAAAGTAAAAAGTAAAAACCATTAACTTTGTGTCTCTGCCTTTATTTACTCTTCTTTTGTAGTATGTATTTATTTGCAAAGATTGTGTGGTGGTTCACAAGCGGTAGAAACTATTTACACAATTTTCTCTTTGTTTTTTTATGTAATTGTTATTTCTTTGATCGTTTGGACCACGTTTTCTTATAGTATTTGAGAAGGTTTTAGTCGGGAGTCCTTTAGACCATGTGTTCATCTTTTCAGTGTATAATTCCTTGAGGAGGTTATAGTCGGATTTCTTTAGACCATGTATTCATCTTTTCAGTGTATAATTCCTTGAGGAGGTTATAAGAAGGTTTTAGTCGGATTTCTTTAGACCATGTGTTCATCTTTTCAGTGTATAACTCCTTGAGGAGATTATATTGTCTCAACCCCAGGGTTGCCTCGTATTTCATTCATGTTTTCTAGTATGGAGAGATCGAAAGTGCTACAAATTTTCTCTTTTCTTTTCCATTTTTTGTTTTTCTTTGCTCGATCGGTGTCGCCAGTTTAGCTCCAGTTAACATCTATTAAGAAAATAAATAAATAACTAGACTAGGAGTATAGTCTAGACACGTTTAATGGTTTGTGTAACTGTGTTTGTACCATTGTTATATCACCATTGAGATTTATGAAAATGGATCCATTAAAAATATGGGTTTAGTCTAACAACCATATTTGGCATCATAAGCTAAAATCGAACACACACTTAGGACTTGCATCTTTGACAGTGTCTCTTCTTTTTCAGATCTAAAAATCCAACTTTCAGAAGGATGGGCTAAAACTCTATATTATGTTGTGGAGACCACCCGAGTGATAGTAAACATTGTACACGCCGTTATGATAGGAGCCACCACTTATCCTAACAACAATCAAATTATTCAGGAGCTAGTCATCCACCCGGTCAAAGTCAAAACCTCTCACGGGTCGGCACACTGATCAATAACGCTGTTGCACTTGTATATCTCCATATCAGGCAAACATTTTTTCTGTAAGTAGAGTTTTTGAAGCAAAAGTAACATAACAAAACAGACATTATTATTCTAGTAAAACAAAAGTTGATTCAGCCCAATTGGAACTCTTATGTTAAGAAAATAGAAAAAGAAAAAAAAAAACACAAATAATCAAATTGTTAGCCGACTGATGATAGTTGAAGAAGAAAAACTAGTGGTGTTTATATAGAAGCTGGCTTTAGAGGACCACCAAACGGTCCAATCCTATAATATTCACAGAGGCACAGAGCACGACGGGTCATCTTACATTTGTTTTGAAAACAATCGCCAATAATTGAGATAAGAGATCTATATACCCGAATATAAAACATAATTTATAACCCACAAATGTGTTATGTACACATATCTGTAAACATCAACTACCTAACTATAATGCATATGAAAATCATTCGACTAAAAAATTAACGTAAACTATAAAACTCTTAAATACTTTAAAACAATTATATATGTTTGCGAAACTTCCGAACTATATGTTTTATTAATCTTATAAAATTTTGACTTTTTGCTTAGTCCCTTTTGAATCTAAAAGGATTCTTGAAAATTCTATAATTTGTCTCGGATCAATAATAAGTTATTTTTCTTCTATTTTGCTTTCTATGAAATAAGTTTTTTCTTTTTGTATGTTACCCAATGAGATATATGCATATGTCAAGTTGGAGTGGAGGTAAAATAATAACAACCACACACCGATTTGACTTGAGGAGCCCATAGGAAGCAAAAAAAAACAGAATCAAATAAAATTTATCCAAAACAGAAAATGGAATAATTTAACAAAAAAGATACTCTCTCTCTCTCGAGTTCTCTACCTTATCCGTTCTTCACCACTTCTCCCACTAATCCGCAAAATCATCATCTCCTTCTTTCTCTCAATCACAGATCCTTTTTAGGGTTTTCTTTTTTTTTAATCATCCCACTGTTTCTATCAATCTGATCAATATGGATAGTTGTATCTCCAATCAAGCGGCGCTACCGTTTCTTCCTTCGCGTTCCAGGAGACAGAGCGGCGATGGAGGCGGTGGTTTTCTTTTTCCGGCGAAGCGGAGGATTAGGTATAGTTCGATGGTTGTAGTTGCGGCGGCGGGACCGAGTCGTTGTGAGCCTGGGAGCAGTCTTAACGCGCCGCTTGAGCCACGATCGGCGCAGGGGAGGTTTCTGAGAAGCGTTTTGCTTAACAAGCGGCAGCTGTTTCATTACGCTGCTGCTGATGAGCTTAAGCAACTTGCTGATGGTAGGGAAGCTGCTTTAGCTCGTATGTCTCTTAGCTCTGGCTCCGATGAGGCTTCTCTCCACAGGTCCGTTATTAAACAACCTTTACTTATTCCTAATCTGTTATGCTGTGAACATTCGTAGACTTAGTTACATACACAGAGAGCTGTGTAAATCAATAGAAACATAGGCTTATGATTATCTAATCTCTCATGAATTAGTTTGTGTATTCACGAATTAGTTCAGATGATAAGTTGTCCGATTCGTGTGTGTTATAGAGGTTTAGATGCTGTTTATGGTGATCTAAGAATCAGACTAATGATATGGCTGATTAGAAAACACGAGAAGGCTACAGTTATGAATTGCTCTGTGATTTCTAATGCTATGCCTTGTGAAGCAAGTTTTGTTTTAGTGTTTCATAAGGCTGGCTCATGTTTCTGATTCTTAATGGAATGGCTTTTGTATTTAGTGTTTCCGTATGCATTATATTAATCAGTCAGTTTCTTGCTTGTGTTCTACTACGTACTGTCCTGTTTCTGCAGCTCGTTGTTAAGTTTAACTTGCGGCTCAGGCCATTCAATGCTCTGTTTGTTGACGTTTCTCCTGCTGTTTTGTGCTCTCTTACGATCACTGATTTCGTGGTTTTCTTTATGTTTGGCAGAAGGATAGCTCAACTTAAGGAACGTTACTGCAAAACTGCAGTCCAAGACATAATGTACATGTTGATCTTCTACAAATACTCAGAGATAAGAGTCCCTCTTGTTCCAAAGCTCTCCAGATGCATCTACAACGGAAGACTCGAGATCTGGCCTCCAAAAGACTGGGAGTTAGAGTCAATTTACAGCTGTGATGCTCTTGAGATAATCAAAGAACACGTTAGCGCAGTCATTGGACTACGGGTCAATTCGTGTGTGAGTGACAATTGGGCAACAACACAGATACAGAAACTGCATCTCAGGAAGGTATACACTGCCTCGATCTTGTACGGTTACTTCTTGAAATCCGCTTCTCTCAGGCACCAGCTCGAGTGTTCCTTATCGGATGTCCATGGAAGCGGATATCTGAGAAGTCCCATCTTTGGATGCTCTTTCACAACGGGCACTGCACAGATCTCAAACAAGCAGCAGCTGAGACATTACATCTCAGAGTTTGATCCTGAGACATTGCAGAGATGTGCAAAACCGAGGACAGAGGAAGCAAGGAATCTGATAGAAAAGCAAAGTTTGGCCCTTTTTGGTACTGAAGAAAGCGATGAGACCATTGTGACATCATTTTCAAGTTTGAAGCGGTTGGTACTAGAGGCAGTGGCGTTTGGGACATTTCTGTGGGACACGGAACTGTATGTGGATGGTGCATATAAGCTCAAGGAGAATGGGAATGCAGAAGAACAAGAAGGAAAAAGAAGCATATAAACCAGTTTGGTTAGAAGGAAACCTTCGTGATCGTCTGGTGTTGTGTGTATATAGAGAAATATTTCTACTGAATCTCTCTCAGGCATATTCTTCAGTGTATAGCTTTTGCTTAGCTTATAAATATTTTGACGGCCGAATAAGAAGAATGTGGTGTTGTTTATAAGGGATGAATAGAGAAAGTGGTGTTCAGTTTTTCATGTTATGGGTTTAGTTTCCTTGTTCGCTATGATCTTTCTCCTTTTGTACCGAGTATCTGATACTAATTTTAACTGTCATCAAAACCAAACATATCTAAAGTTTGGATCACTAAAGCTTTTCAAATGGAAGGAGCAAGGAGGTCTTACCTGATGATGATTCGACAAAATAAAGAAAAAAAAACCTGGTGATGCTTTACGTTGTGGGCTTTTTTATTCTCGGCCCAAATATCACATTATTTGGGCCCAAAACTTAGACCTACCAAAATCGCCAATTCTCAACACCAGACGGAGTGAACGTAAAATCTGGTCTCCTTGTTCAATTCCGTTTCTCTCTCTCGCCGGAATATATCATCTCCTACTTCATCTCCTTATCGTCCGCCACCGTCACATACTTACTGGTAAGCATATTCTTTTTGTCTCCCACATTTAGGTTCCTCTCACTTTTTCAATTCTTTCTCCTGCCGCGAATCGCGCGTGATTAGGGTTTATCAATTCTGACCCCTCTAGTTTCGTGTTTTTGTTCAGTGATTTTAGATAAGGAAGATGCCAGACGTCCAATCAATGGTGGCGGAGTTTGTAAACAAGCTCAGGAAGCGGTAAGATCTCTCTCGGCTGGCTTAATTTCGTCAAACCCTTTTTGTTAAGAGACTTGCTGATTTGATTTGATCATATATTATGTGCAGTAAGATTGAAGGCTCACAGGCTACAGCCAAATGCACTGTAGAGCTTCTTAGGTCAGTGATTTCGCATCAGCGGGTGCCTCACGCAAACCAAGCCGCTGCTCTTATTGATGCTGTGAAAGCCGTTGGTCAGCAATTGGTTGCTGCAAATCCAGTTGGTATGCATTCTAAAATCGTCTCTTGTTTTGCTTACGTCTTCTCTTTCAATATGTGCAAAGGAATTACATATTTCCGGATTTGGTTTTTGTAGAGCTTGCGGTGGGGAATGTAGTTAGACGAGTTTTGCATATTATAAGGGAGGAGGATCTTTCTCTCACTACAGCAGCCATGGCTGGTTTGGATTTATTGGATGCAAGTGATGATGATGATATAGATAATTGCAAAGGAATTGGGTATCCTGCAATGTCTGCAGCAGTTGTTGCGGCTGCAGCTAGGAGTACGTTACGCCCTCCGTCTTTGCAAACCTTACTCGAGGGAACTCCTGAATCTGCAACTGTCCCATACACATCTTCATCCGGTGCTGATTCCGAAAGCAAAAGTAAATGTACCTTTTCCATGCCTTTGGCTCTCCTTTCAACATGTTGGTTTTTGTCAGTAGATCCTTTATGCCGCCTGTTTTAGTGATGTCTTTGACAAGCCATGTAGATAAGTGTTATAGCAGGAATATGAGAATGTTGAGTTACAATTTCTTTTACAAGTGGATACACATATGGTTGCTTTTGAACTAACTTAGACAGATTTAGGTGTTAAGTTGTTTCGGTTGTGCATTGGGACCTTATTAAAGCTTGGAAGATTTTAGGGAATTCTGGAGTAAATCCTATTTTACTGGTTCATGTCTTTTAGTTGGTGGAATTCTTTGTAAATTTGTTGTTGTGTTACTGAGTTAGAGACATAAAATGGGAATCATATCTGTTCTTATCAGTCTGGGTTTTAGGTGGTTTGTCTCACTTTTATTGGAATCATCCAGCAAAGAAATAAGTTCTAATTTTTGGTTGATATTAATGGTCTAATTACCCTATTTTAGCTGCCGATAAAAGTTCATTAACTCGGAAGCTGAAGCATGATGTTATCGAAGGAGTGAATCAACTTATTCATGAGATTTCTGGTTGTCATGAGCAGATCGCTGAACAAGCTATAGAGCATATACATCAAAAGTACTTTTCTTTTCTATAGCACAAAATTGTCGTTTATCAGTGTCTTTCCATGATGCAACTTTTTTATTGGCTAAATTCGATTTTGTCAGTGAGGTGATCCTAACCCTGGGTAGCTCAAGGACCGTGCTTGAGTTTCTGTGTGCTGCAAAGGAGAAAAAGAGATCTTTTCGTGTATTTGTTGCCGAAGGTGCTCCAAGGTTTGGTCTCTCCTTTTGCTATATGTTTCATCCTTCCCATAATTAGTGTTTCTGCTTTGCGCAACATTTTCATGTACTCTCTGATATGCCCGTCTAACTCAGCTGCATCATTTTTTTTCCTCCAATTCTATTATATTAGGTATCAGGGACATCTATTAGCAAAAGAATTGGTAGCTAGAGGTTTGCAGACCACTGTTATCACTGACTCTGCAGTGTTTGCTATGATATCTCGAGTGAATATGGTACATGTTCAATCCTTTCCAATTTTATATTTTCGTGTCCCTTGCTTCTAAATAACTTACATATGATGTGACAATGCAAGGTTATAATTGGAGCTCATGCCGTGATGGCTAATGGTGGGGTTATCGGACCTGTTGGTGTCAACATGGCTGCTCTTGCAGCAAAAAAGCATGCAGTCCCATTTGTGGTTCTAGCCGGTAGTCACAAGGTTGGTTTCGAGTTGTTTTAATTTATCAAACTGTTGATTGCTCTCCAAACTTGACTAAAGGTTTCTTATGTAATAACAGTTGTGTCCACTCTATCCTCACAATCCTGAAGTATTACTAAATGAGCTGAGATCTCCATCTGAACTGTTGGATTTTGGTGAATTCTCTGATTGCCTGGATTTTGGAGCGGGTTCCGGGTCTCTTCAAGTTGTCAACCCAACATTCGATTATGTCCCACCGAACCTTGTCAGTCTCTTTATAACGGATACGTAAGTCTCTCCTATAAATATCTTTGGTTTACTCTAATTGCTATATTTCTAGTTTGGTCCATTTTTCATGGCATTACTTTTGTTTGGTTAAGATTTGATGATAGCGTTACCTTTTTTGGGTTACAGGGGAGGACACAATCCATCTTACATGTACCGTCTTATTGCGGACTATTACTCTGCAGATGATTTGGTGATGTAGCTTTGGTTCACTGGTGAGAAACATACGCAGTCACTCGGTTGGTCAGTCATTCACAGTTGAAGAATATATGTACATTGCACAAACTAGTTTACTCAAGGGTTGTGAATGAGAAAGAGAAACAACATCTTTTGTGTCTGAAAGTTTTCAGGCCAAGTCTATTTTTGCCGTGTCTCCGAGTAATCCTTTATAGCTCAGTCTTAATGGTGTCTATTGTTACTTGATATACTTTTTTCCCCCTCAACACAAATACTTCTTTCTTTGGCTTTTGTATTCCTAACTACCGGAGGTGGACATCCTATTTTACTAATTAAAGATTTGGGGTGCAATTTTACTGAAATCTAGTGTCATGCGATGGATGCATCGGTTCGGTTCGGTTCAATTCCAATTAGCTCATAACCGGATCACTATATCGTCTCCGTGAGGAATCTAGCGAGATTCAAACAGACAACAACACCTGCTTCTTTTGCAGCATAAACTCCATTGTTCAATTGCAAGAGAGAGACAAAAACCCTACTAAACCCCCACACTAGTTAAAGATTTCATTTGGAACTGTTTCCCTCCGGCTAACTTCAATCTGTGTATGCTGATACGTATCAGAAGTCCTCGAAAGATCTTAGCTTTGGGGCTTCATGTTTTTTCTACTTCTAACGCCTTCTTCTCCGTCTCTTCTCGACCTTCCCAATGTTCCCCGGACGAGATGGCGCCTCACGCCGTCGCATCTTTACTGAAAAATCCCAATTGGGAAAAGAACAGTTCTCTCAAATCCCTAGTCTCTCACATGAACCCACATGTCGCTTCACAGGTCATTGCGCTTCAACGCAGCGACAACGACATTTGCGTTCGTTTTTTCATGTGGGTCTGCAAGCATTCCTCGTATTGTTTCGAGCCAGCTCAGAGAACTCAGCTTCTGAAACTAATTGTTTCTTCCGGTATGTATCGAGTTGCGCATGATGTTATCCTTGTGTTGATTAGAGAATGTAGTAGTAGATGCGAGAAAGAGATGTTGAGACTAATGAGTTGTTTTGATGAGCTTAGAGGGGTTTTTGGATTCCGGTTAAATTACCCTTGTTACAGCTCTCTTTTGATGTCCTTGGCTAAACTTGATTTGGGGTTTTTGGCTTACGTGACTTACAGAAGAATGGAATCTGACGGATTTGTTGTTGGTATGATTGATTACAGAACCATTGTCAATGCTCTGTGTAAGAATGGATTCACGAATGCAGCTGAGATGTTTATGTGTAAGTTTATCAAAATTGGGTTTGTGTTAGATTCCCATATTTGCACTTCTTTGTTGCTTGGTTTTTGCCGTGGGTTGTATATAAGTGATGCGCTCAAGGTGTTTGATGTTATGTCCAGAGAGGGAAGTTGTTCACCAAACTCTGTTAGTTACTCCATATTGATTCACGGGTTGTGTGAAGTAGGAAGACTTGAAGAAGCCTTTGGGTTTAAAGATCAAATGGGTGAGAAAGGTTGCTATCCAAGCACACGTACTTATACTGTGCTTATTAAAGCCTTGTGTGATAGAGGTTTGATTGATAAAGCTTTTAACTTGCTTGATGAGATGATTGCTAGAGGGTGCAAACCAAACGCTCACACTTACACCGTTTTGATTGATGGGTTGTGTAGAGACGGAAAGGTTGAAGAGGCTAATGGTGTTTTTCGAAATATGGTTGTGGACGGGATATTTCCTAGTGTTGTAACTTACAATGCGTTGATAAATGGATACTGCAAAGATGGACGGGTTGTTCCCGCGTTTGAACTTCTTGCTGTAATGGAGAAGAGGGCTTGCAAACCAAATGTAAGAACTTTCAATGAGCTTATGGAAGGGTTGTGCAGAGTTGGGAAACCATACAAGGCCGTGCATCTTATGAAGAGAATGGTTGACAATGGTCTGTCACCTGACATTGTTAGCTATAATGTTTTGATCGATGGGCTTTGTAGAGAAGGTCATATGACTGTGGCTTACAAGCTACTTAACTTGATGAACTCTTTTGATCTTGAGCCTGATTGTCTTACATATACCGCTATAATCAATGCTCTCTGCAAACATGGGAAGGCTGACGTAGCTAGTGCGTTCTTAGGTTTGATGCTTAGAAAAGGAATAAACCTTGATGAAGTAACAGGTACAACTCTTATTGATGGTTTCTGTAAAGTCGGTGAAACCCGGAACGCAATGTATATCCTGGAGACATTGGTTCAGATGAGAATATTGACAACTCCTCACTCCCTGAATGTGCTTCTTGATATGCTCAGTAAAGGTTGTAAAGTGAAAGAGGAATTAGCAGTGCTCGGGAAAATTAATAAGCTTGGTTTAGTTCCTTCAGTGGTGACTTACACAACATTGGTTGACGGGTTGATTCGATCAGGTGATATAAGTGGTTCCTTCAGGATGGTAGAACTGATGAAGTTAAGTGGTTGTTTGCCAAATGTCTATCCATACACAATCATCATCAACGGTCTTTGTCAACTAGGAAGAGTCGAGGAAGCAGAGAAGCTTCTTTCTGCTATGCAAGATTCAGGAATTTCACCAAACCATGTTACTTATACTGTTTTGGTGAAAGGATATGTTGATAATGGAAGACTAGATTGTGCTATCGAAACCGTAAGGGCAATGGTTGAAAGAGGATATGAACTAAATGATCGTATCTATTCTTCATTGTTACGGGGATATGTCTTATCTCAAAAGGGTATCCATATTTCAGATGAGAGTACTCTGAGAGAAACCGATCCTGAATGCATCAACGAGCTCATATCTATGGTTGAACAACTTGGCTGCGGGTCTACCAGCGGATTATGTATTTTCTTGGTCACACGGTTATGCAAAGAGGGAAGAACGGATGAGTCCAACGATCTAGTCCAAACTACACTCAAGAACGGTGTATTTCTTGAGAAGGCCGTCGACATCATCATAGAATCATACTGCAGCAAGAAGAAACACATCAAATGCCTGGAGCTGATAACACTTGTTCTCGAATCCGGGTATGTCCCGAGTTTCAAATCCTTCTGCCAAGTGATTCAAGGTCTGAAGAAGGAAGGAGATACCGAACGGGCACGTGAGCTAGTAATGGAGCTTCTTACCTCAAATGGAGTTGTAGAGAAAGTTGAGATGTTGGCTTATGTAGAGTGTCTAATGGAAGGAGATGAAACTGGTGATTGCAGTGAAGTAATAGATCTGGTTGATCAATTGCACTGCAGAGGAAGACCCACCTTCTAATCTAATATCATTATTACTCTTTTAGCTTTTGTATAGCTTTCCTTTCTTCTTGTTTCTTCAAAGAACTAGAGACAAAACCCATATATATAAAGGTCCGGTTTTTTTTTTAAAAAAAGAAAGAGACAGAGAAGAACATTACAGGTATATATATATATACAGAAAGGGAAGGTATATACGCACCCATATGCCAACACATGGACATTGATAGAGAGAGATATTTCTCACTTTCTTCGTTGTTATATCTTCTTCTTTGAGATCTTCCCATCTCTCTCTCTCTCTCTCTTTCGATTGTGTATCAAAAAATAAAAAAATAATAAACCGAAGCTGTAATATATAGAACAACACCGTTGATTTCTATTATTATTTCCATAAGCTGAAACAAAAACAAAAAAAAAGAACCTTAATTGTTTCGTGTTTTGGTCTCCGTTGGCAAAAAGTTTTGAAATTTTGATCTCCGCTGATTATACTTGGAGAGCTAATTTTACGTTATCAGTTCCCCTAAAGATTTCGTTTTTCTTTACTTACCTTTTGCGTGTGCAATTGGTGTACTTAGCAATTTCTCTTCTCT
This sequence comes from Camelina sativa, assembly GCF_000633955.1. Taxonomy (NCBI): domain Eukaryota; kingdom Viridiplantae; phylum Streptophyta; class Magnoliopsida; order Brassicales; family Brassicaceae; genus Camelina; species Camelina sativa. The sequence continues at coordinate 3,012,501 of NC_025699.1, read as the reverse complement.
TTGGCTGGTGATTTGGTTTTGCGATTCTTAATTTTCTTTTTAGGGTTTGATTGGATCACGCCCCCCCNCCCCCCCTAATTTATTTAGACCCTAAATTGAGGTCTGGGATTTGAATTGGAAATAAGTGTGTATCTGTTGATTTGCGAAATTGGGTTTTTTCATTCACATTCAATCGGAAAGAGGCCAACTTGTTGGCGGCTTCCCACAAGTTCGTTAGCCAATAAAGGTGCTTTCTTTCAGTTGCTCATATTTGACTACACAACTTTTTTTTTTTTTGTTCTTAATTCGAGTTACGGATATGGATATTAATGGTTCTGATTTTGGATTTTGTGCTCAGGTTAACGACAAGTCTTGAGGTGTTCCAAGGTGTAAAAAATTGCTATATTTATATAGTGTAATCTAAGGATCTTTCAAGTTAAAGGTGTCAAAGTTTGGAGCTTCAAAGTGTTATGGTGGACTGGATCATAGATTCTGATCTGGTCAGGTTTTGGGATAAAGGAGCCAGAAAGTAAACAAACAAGTGGTTTTAAAGTATACCACTTTTTAACGGTTTTGACGGATAATTGCCATGTCTCGTTGCTTCCCATTTCCACCTCCAGGATATGACAAGAAGTTTACAACCCATGAATCAGACTCTTTATTAAAGGTTTCTACTTGTTAACCTCTTAGGATCTACTCCCTCCTTTGAGATCATGATCTTCATGCTGGTTTTTCTAACCTTGTCCCGTGCTTGATTTTGTTGGCAAAAGTTTGAGTGACTAAAGTACTTAGGTAGGCTCTTACCATATCATGACTCTACTTTGAATACTTTTATCTAATGGAGGAATGTAATGAATGGACGGATTTATGGGTTCCTTTGTGTTGTTTTTTTCTAGATTATGGACCCAATAAAGTATAGGAGTAAGGAACATGGGGACTGTTTCAGAATTAGTTTCTCTTATAAATGTAGCATTACTGTTAAAGTTGGTCGAGTCTAAGGTATTGTCAGTGTCACCCAAAACAGTTTATGTAGTGATATAGAGGAATTGATATCTGTTATGAGAATCGTCGATGCTGATGGACTTAAACTACCTCATATGGGAGAATCATAAATTTCCAATCTTAGCTTCTGGTCTTCCCCAGTTTTCCTCATGATATTTACTAGCACACAGCAAGCTGTGCAGGATCATTGACTAACATATGATGCGGAGATGCTGACTTATTGAAGTGGATATATGTTTCCGTAGCTGATGGTTTTGGATGTTAGATAATTGTATCCTATTGATTAGTAAAGTTAAGGGTTAACCTTTATTTCTTGAAGTTTACTGTCAAGTTTAGATTTAGTAATACCACTAATGTGGCTCTCTATCTTTGCTGGAATTTAGATGCATACCCTTTGCTCACTAGTTGGAGAATAATTTACTAATTGTAGTTGCTTGAGTAGTATCTTGAGAAACTGCAGGAATTGTAATTAGGAAGAGTAGTAAGGAGCTTAAGAATTAGTATATCAGACTAGCTAGGTACTGGAGGTTGTCCGTCTTGAAATAATGATTCACCTGGTTTCTTCTCAAAACTCATTTAAGTTGACCCAAGAATTGACAAGTAAAGGTAACTAATTATCTGTGTGCCTTTCTTCTAATCATCACTTATGTATGTGTGCTCTTTTTCTCGTGGGACTTCAACCACAGGAAAAGCTCAAGGAGAAGAAGCACAAGAAGGAGAAGAAAGATAAAGAAAAGAAAGAAGGAAAAGAGAAAAAGGATAAAGAAAAAAGCAAAGACAAACATAAGGAACGGAAGGAGAAAAAAGAGAAACATAAAGATAGGAAAGACAAGAATCGAGATAAGGAAAAGAGCAGAACTTTGGAAGACAGAAAAGCTACTGGTGTTTTGCCGAACAATGGAGACAAAGAAAAACTTGTACCAAATACCTTGCACAGTAATGGTAATGGAGATTCTAAGTTTATTCAGGACCTGGCAAGAAGGATCAGAGATGAAGAAGCTACAGAAAGTCAAAGTCTACGAAAGATTGATATTCCTTGTGGAGTTACAGAGAACAACAATTCATACCCAGTGCCTCAAACCAACCATAAGAACTCTGCTATGGCAAAGAGGTCTGAAAGTCCGGTTCTTCGAGAATCATCTTGCATGGATCAGAAAGGAGCTGAAGTTATATTTAAATCAGTTGAGCAAAAAGATCAGGCAAAGAGAAAAGAACTACTAGAGAAGAATCACCGCAGGGAAAGTGTGACAAAGAGTGATAAGCCATTAACCAACGGGGGTATAAGGAAAAGTGAACCAAACAACATAACAGATAGAAGTAGTAAAGAGAAGAAAACAGAGGTAATGAACAAAAATGTTCTGAAGAAACCAAAGTTTGTAGAGGGAGGCCCCAGATTAAAAGGGAGAGAACATGACGTTGTGGATACTAGGGGGTTTAGAGAGTCGGACCATCCAAATGCGGGCGTCAAGAACCTTACTGCGGAGGGAATTCTTGGCAAACGAAAGGATCTTCAGACAAATGGATTGTTGTATGGTGAGTCCTTCCCTAAACTCTTCAGACAAGTGTTTTTTTTTACTTTATATTTTATTCAATCATGTTCTTTACTCATAACTCATTTGTTATCCTCTATATATTAGTATCTCTACTTTCACTGTGTTATTAATGGAATATTGATTTCGATCATTTTTGGTTTTCTTGCAATATGCGGAAGTGTTTTTCTTATACTATTAATGTTCGTCTCTTAGCGCGAGTTGTTTAATTGTTTATGCAGAGAATGGGTCTAGGCCAAACGAGATACCTACCCCAGTTGGTTCTTCTATGTCATCCGTGGAAAACGGAAGAAACTCTGTAGCATGCCAAACTCATCAAAAGCTTCCAAAGCTTGTTTCTGAGCTGCAAGAAACAGTGTCTAATCCAGAGGTCAAGGAGCATAAAATTAACGGTTTCATTTTTTCTCAAGAAGTCAAATGCCATTCACCGGTTTCTTCAGGGAAAGTGAAAGAAAGTGTTGAAGTATCTGCAAGAAAACGGCCTCATCCGGACTTAAAGTATTTGGATCAGTTGCTGAATGTACCCAAAAGGGAGGAATTGCCTGAGGTTGATGATGATGAACAAGACTGGTTATTTGGTCAGTCAGGTGTGAAATTATTAAAAAAGCAAAGAGCAGATTATACTAATTCAGTTGTTGAGAATCCGGAAGTCTGGAACCAGGCTCTTAGAATAGAATCCGCTGATATATTAGCTCTTCCGTATGTGGTTCCATTCTAGTTTAGACGACATTCCAGAAAGATCAGCACATTGCAGGGACTCTTTGCTCGGTTAAGACTCCCAATGACGGTTGCTGCATCAATAACTTGGTACAACTGGAATGGGAGATGTTGCTGTATTGAATGGTTGGCTTCATGAGATGAGAGAGGCTTCCCTAATAGAACAATTCAAGTCAATAAGGGCTGTGTAGGTTTTAGTCTTTTAGAGTTAAATCGTTTTGAGAGTGTGATTGTTGGAAAATGAGGTTTGCGATAAGAAGGATCTGATAGACTTTTGGTTCAGTTTTGATTCTGCTGTGTCATCATCAGTAGATGGCTTAATTAGCATTAAGTTGTATATTATTATTAGGGAGGATATAGAGAATAGGGGAGAGATCTTATCAGTTACCCACTAATAACATTACATTTTGTATCTACTTTGTTTCCCTGTCTCTGGGTGAAAATTATTCATGGAAAACCATACAAATCTTGATCTTACTGAGTACTGTCTTTTTATTTTACTGCCGTTTTTGGAACGAGAAGCGCTTTAATTCATAAACAGGACTGGTAAAAAAACTCAATTTCTCTTTCGAGACAGAGTACAGTAACAGTATAGCTGAAGAAAACTATAGATTATTATTAGAATATAACAACTAACATAAAGATAGATGAAGCCATGAAGAAGAATCAAAAACCAAGAAATCATCGGTTTGCTTCAAAGTTTATAGGGACTTCGAAGTAATTGTATCATAGCAAAGAAAAGAGACATAGAAGCATAAAAAAAAGACAACAAACAGATATGAAACAATCTCAAAATGGAGAGCATGAATCTGTCTTCAAGGCATTAGTTGTATGGATCTTGTCTAGAAACACTGCTCTTGAGGAATTATCATTCGAAAACCGACCCAAAACCGCGATTGTTGCAGTGCTGCTTCCAAACTTCTCGATTCCTCTAGAGATCATACAATTATGCCCGGCTTCCGCCACAACAATCACATCCCCGCCAACAAGAGGCGATAGCGTCTCAGCGATCTGTCGAGTCATCCTCTCTTGCACTTGAAGTTTGAACCCGTAAAAGTGTACAATCGACTGAATGAGCGAAGTTCCAATAGTCTTGGGGTTGGATCCTTCAGCAACAAAGTAGCCAATATGAACAACTCCATAGAAAGGAAGCAAATGATGCTCACACATTGACCAGAAGGGAATGTTCAGTTCACAGTGAAGCCTCTTCTCTTTGACCTCTCCGTTGACTTTGGCAGAGTTAAAGCCGTTAAGCTTCATATCAAGGTTGGCTCTTTGGAAGTTCATCATCCATTTGAGGTACCGAGATGGTGTCGCAATGAGTTCTTTCCTCAACGGATCTTCTCCCAATGATTTCAGGATGGAAACAACAGCAGACACCATTTCAGGGTCTTGTTCAGGTGAGAATTTAGACGAGCTTTTAACGCTCGGGCACCACTCTTTCACAGGGCCGCCATTTTGGCACAAAGCTTGCGTTTTCACGCCTTTGAACATCAAGAAACTCAGAAATTCACTCCAAAGACTCGAGCTTTCATCCTCGAAAACTCCTGATCCCGAGGAAACCAGTAGCTTCACAAATCCACGGTGGCTGGACGAGTCCAGAGAGTCCAAGTCCAAACTGGGGAAGTGAATGTGAGAGCATTCGAGAACAACAGCGACTCCAGCTGGTTTGACCCAATGTTGGAGGGCAGAACAAATATCATCAGCCAAACGCTGAGGGTCTTGGAGCCGCTTGGCGAAAACATCAGTGACTCTAGAGAACTTGCTCAGTCCTAGAACACGTTGGCCCCATGGGACATAGCCTATGTGACACTTGAAATGAAAAGGGAGCAAGCAAGATTCACAGTAAGAGTAATGATCAAGATCTCGTACAACAACAAGTCCTCCAACTCCTCCTGCTTGCCCAACTCCTTCATCCAACCCTGCTTCTGGAAACAGAGCACTCTGTACATAATCCTTCACTTTTTGCTTATAACCTGACAAAAATTAATACTTTTTGCTTATAACAGTTTCAAATGTCCCTCATCTAATGCCCCCATTGACAAAACAAACAAACAAAAAAAAGAAGCCACCCCCCCACCAGATCCGATCCACAGCAGCCAAAAGAAAACAACAAAGAGATCAACAAATCAGCAACACTCGAATCCCCAAAACAAGAATCCGTACAAGTGGGGAGGTGGTTTCTTATATATATATTCAAATCCGGATTAAGAACAACGAATCGAGTCGTTGATGTTAAATAAAAATAGCACCAAACTTGGAAAGGGACAAAGGAACAAAAAAAGTTGGAGAAATGCCCACTAAAATTCTCACCACATCGGAATAAAAAAAAAAAAAAAGATAGGATTTTTTTTTGCCCAGAAAGGTCAGAAGTTTTTGAGAAACAGGATTAGATGGAAAGAAACGAAGGGTTCCCGTTGATCCAGGAATATGTGGGTTTGTATAATCGTCCTTTCATTTTTATAGAGATTTTTAAAAATTATAAAATTTCTCCATTAACAAACTACAACTCTCGCGTATCGGTAAGCGTAATGTTAAGACTTAGCATCTGCCCATGTTAAAAAACAAAAATTATTACTTTTACGGTTTTACCCTTTAGTCTACTTGCACTATTTATTTATAAGGCGGCGAAGACTTTTCGAATTCACCAAACCCCTTTCCAACTTGTTTATTTCTACCAAGTTACCAACGGCCAACCTAGTTGATTTTTTCTTATTACCATCGTAACTTTTTATTTAAAAAAATAAGACTTGAGGTTTTGACCAAACTAGTAATATATTTAAGACTAGATTTAACTTAAGATCGGTTGATTATATATACACACTAATCTATTCATCTTAGTTGATTGTACAAACATACATTTCATAAACAAAGTAATCATAGAACTAACACTTATTTGAAAATTATGAGAAAAGTGTTTTAACTCTTATCCCAGGATTGTGGACGTACAATATTTACTCAAACTTATACTCATATTTACGGTACGAGTGGATAAGAGAAAGTTAGTGAAGTGATAAAAAAGTGTAATACTGTTCTCTAATAGAATGACATTTGACAAAAGTGTTTTTAAGTTTTTCTCACAAAACAAAATTTATATAGAGATCTCTCTCTTGACAGCTTGAAATGAATATTTTAATTATTAGATCAAGTCGGAAGTGTTGCCTTCCTCAACCCACAGAAAGAAAAAGAAAAAAAAAAAAAACACACATGGTGATTGGTGAAGCTAACAGAGTTTTCCAAATAATTATAGAGTTGATCATCTCTTTGCAAAGCTATATACATGAATTGCAACATGTTTTTTTGAGAAGAAAGATCGCCTAAATCGATTGTGAAAGCATTCATACATTTAAGTCTCTTTTAATTTGTAATTAGCAAATGTACCAATTGGCTGTGTAATGTAATGAAGAAAGATAGAACAAGGAGAGTACCTGTGGTATCCATGGCGAAATGATTGGTTAGCTGCACTTTCTTGTTCTCTATATATGTATATATAGCCAAATAATTCAAAGTTCCTGCTTAAGTAATATGCTAAGAAGCAAGAAAGAAGAAGAAGACTTTATTTTGGTGAAATAATTCATGTTGGGACATAAAGACAAAATATAATAAAAAAAAAAAAAGACTATTGAAAAGTTTTATCTTATTATAATATATCTACATCTAATGATAAGATTTCATTTACATTCAAAAGCTTAATGGTTTATGCTTATGCATCGACATTAACATTTACTTATCAAAGTTTTCATATGCATTCTAAATATTTATTATATTAATTAATTATTGAGTTAATTAGGTATATACTTATAAGAAATTTTCACGTAACACACCTATTTATTTGAGTTTTATTTTCACGGTTTGACAAAGTCAAACTAACTTTTCTTATATCTATTGAAATTATCAATTATCCCTGACAAATAAGAAAATATATCGTATTTTTATAAATCTACATTAGTATGTTTACATGTCATCTTTTGAGAAGATTTTATTTACATTCTAATATAAACACAAGTAGCTTTAACTAATAGTCGAAATTTTACTAATAAATAATTTTCATATTTTTTAATGCCAATTTGAATCAATATTTTAGTCAACTAGTGAGATTACTGTGAAGTATGTCAGATTTCCATTAGTCACAAGGTGCATTATTTGTTTTAAAATAAATAAATAATTAGATAGTTTGTCATAGTATTTAAAGAATTTACAATTTTGCTTACCATGCATGGGTCTTTCTCCACTGAGTCTTTTCTCTATTGTTTCTTAGATCTGTTAACGTTTGTTGTTGTTTAATCATTCAAAATTGGAATTTGGATGTGATAAATATAAAAATAAAAAGAGGAACCTTTAACCAAACCTTGTTAAAAATACTATATTACTCCTTCTACTCATAAAAGAGTGATGTTTTAGTCTTTTCACGCAATATTTTTTGAATAACTTTTACATTTTTATATTTATGTGTTAATTTAGTAGTATTAATTCTATAATGATAATACAAATAACATTTACAACATTAATCTATTAAGGGACAAGATAATTTAGTTTAATATATAAGTTTTGTGCAAACAAACTTTTTGTAGCAATTGAGTCTGATTAAAAAAATCCATAAATGATTGTAAAGCATATGTATTATTGTTTTTAATATTTTAATAACTCTGAGCTCCAACCCCACACACGTGTATCATGCGTTAGTCTTTTTTTATACTATAGTTTTTGATTATATGAAATAGGAATCTTACAACTATGACCACTACTCTTATAAAAAAAGGAGTATAAAATTATAATCTATGGGGGTATATATATCAAAAAAATTTTTATACGTTATCAACGAAGTCATGATAAAATCTTTCTAAGGGCATGCTCATCATCTGGCGATTGTGACGAGCTACTTCGACCGACGACTTTTATTTGGTTAATGATATTTGCAGTTTCTCACTTTCAAGTCTCAACTTATAGGTCTTTTATTTTATTTGTATTTCTATTAGTATAATAAAGGAAGGTAAGCATTTTGCAATTTCATAAACAAATAAACATGTGACTGTAAGCAAGTTGGTACAGCAACATCAAAGCTGTTACTCAAGTTGCCGCATATATATTACACCAAACTAAACGTAAATTTGTGAGTGTTCAGTAAAATCTGAAAATTAAACGTAATCTTAACAGTTGAAAAAATAAGTGGTTACAATGTGACCAGCCAAACAAAACAACGTATACAAGTGATTTGGGTTAGTGATGATGTCGACGCATCATTATTCTGAATTTAAACTTTATTTAAATTTCAATTCGCGTAACACATTTTATTTCCTGAAAATGCCTCTAGTGTAGTAAAATGATCTATTTTGATGTGGTGTCAAAGTCCAAACGATTCTCAATAATTTTGTGTATGCGTTATCATTTATCAATCAGACCTTCCCATATTTTTTTCCACCGACAAGTTTTATCTGTATTTGGTATGTACACAGTATTTCGGATTGATATGTTTTCGTTTAGTCTTTCTATCAATATCATCACTACCTAACGTCAAAAACAAAATCTGCATGTTCTCTCCAAAAGAAAACAGTAAATAAAAAAAAAAGGTGTTGAAAAGCTGTAAACAACAAAAAGATTAGAGAATCCGAGTCACCAAGGACAAAACCACTAACCCCACTTATACACTCATGACTCATTTCGTGGAGACAGAAAACAGATACACTAACAAGTAACTATCATCCTGCACTAACAAAAGCAGCACAATCATCTTGGTGATTATGAGAGTAGGGAAACTAGAGAAACAAATTCAAGGGTAACTCTTCCCTTAGATCTAGTGTTGATGACGAAATGCTCCGGATATTTCCTAAGCAGCATCAGCAAACCGTACCATGGTTTACCCTTTGCTTCAGGGATCGCCCAGTCTTCTTGTGTCAGATATCTTCTTACTCGACTGTGATGCCATACGTTTCCATACTCCTTTAATATCTGTCAGTGTCACAGACCAACCACTACCATGCTTTAGCAATATCTTTGAATAACAACGAGCTTGATTCATAGTAAGAACAAACTAGTTATCCAAAACCTGTGGAGTAATTATCATACTTTCTAGACTTATACACAGGCAGCACAATTCCATTGGAAAACTGATTTAAGGACCCAACTTCACAATAATAAGAACAAACTAGTTATCCAAAACCTGTGGAGTAATTATCATACTTTCTAGACTTATACACAAGTAGCACAATCCCATTGGAAGACTGATATAAGGACACAACTTCACATTAATCCTACCACTGATATCACTTTTTAAAGACTGATATGCGTCTAATAATATCCCAGGGACTTCTATTGATTGTTTATAGACCTATTAACATGCTGTATAAATTGCCTTTTCGATCGGGCTACATGCTGTATAAAAAGAAGGCAGAGAAAATTGTAGCAAGAACTAACCACAGAATGAAGTTTTTCCATAGGCATCCAATCTCCCGGACCACACAAGTCTGAAAGCACAGTGGCAACAGATGATACAACATCTTTTTCTTCCAGCAGCAAAACTTGTTGATCATCAGCTTCACGGTCTATCTTTGCTCTTCCCTCTCTCTTCTTCTCTGGCACACATGAAGCAGACAATATATCGTGTTGTCACTATCATCAATCCAAGTCTAACAAGGTTCAATCATCAAAACTTTTACCACACAATCACTACAACTTAAACTAAAAAGTCTCAAAGCATGATCTGATCAAATCATACATCACAATCTGAAACCTGCATCCTAATTAGCTGCCCAATGATATTAAAGCTAACAAAAGAACAAATCAAAACACTATCATGAGTGATCTTGTCTCACCTCCGGGAGCATATCCATCTCTCCTTGTTTTCTTTCCACTTCCCCTGAGATCCTCCTCGTCGTCGTCATCATCATCGTCTTCATCATCTTCATACTCATAAAACTCCCTACTTCGCCCACCCTTCTTACCCGACCCGGAACCCGGACCCGAATGATAATTTTGGTAAGGAACAACACTAGTCTGCGCCGAGACGTGGTGCCTAGGTCCCAACGGCCCGCCTAAGATGCTACGAACCGGTAGGAGGAAGTAGAACTCTTTGTCACCAATCTGCAAAAGGTCCTGTGAGTCAAGCTTGACGTTAGGGTTCCCAGGGAGATGGAGGACACCTTCAACGAAGCAGCCATTTTTACCAAGAACCTCGAGAGAGAAGCGTCGTCTAGTGAAATCGTAAAAAATCCTAGCGTGGTTGCGCGAAATGTTCATCCCGCCGCCGAGGGATGAGAGGTCGACGTCGACGGTCGACTTCTTAGAATTCCGGCCGAGCATAATGGAGTAAGACTGCATAAAGTATTCGAAATCTTCACCTTGAAGCTTCGCGAATCCGACCTCCACGTCGCTTCCGCCTTCGATGGCCGTAGCCATGCCGTGAAATTCTCCGATTTGATCGGGATTTTGAAATCGAAGATGAAAAGAGGAACGGAACTGTCAAATTAGGGATTGTGTAATCCTAATAAGAATCTGTTTGGAAACCGATGTAACTTATCTTGGATAAGGATAGGCGGATTAGTTTTTTTCCCGGTTAAAGTAGCTCTTATCACCACGACTTAACATATGTAAGTGACACTACCTCAGGCCGAAACAATAGCTTCATTTGGGCCTGCGCTATTTAACTTGAACCGGCCCAGTATACATTCCATAAACCCCACTAAGTAATATATTTTGTCAAACCGTGTTATCTGATCTGAAATATAGATACATGAACCTCCTTGCAATGACATGAATATGCATTAATGAATGAATCATGTGATGATAGGAAGGAATATAGCAACCTCAGAAAAGACAATACTCAATAGACCATAAAAATAAAAATAAATTGCAAACAAAGATCTTAGAAATAAAAGAAAAAAATCATAGTTGAACTTGCTATTTCTTTTTTCTTTTTGCCAAAAAAAAAAATTATTTCGTTTACAATTTTTAAAATTATATATAATCACCCCAAAAAAATCACAAAATAAGGAATATTATTTGGGAAAAATGTCAATTAAATCATGAACTTACATAAAAACGCTAATTAAACCCTGAACTTTCTCTAAGGCTATTTAAATCATGTTATTTCGTTACCAAATCTAATTAAACATCACATTTTATTTTAAACGCTGAAATACACATCGCGTAAAATTGAGTAGCAGAACAACTAACCTCCGTTTAATACCCGTTAACATCTGTTAGATTGACCCGTTAGAATAAAAAAAAATGAGAAAAAATATCAATTAAATCATGAACTTACACAAAAAGCCAATTAAACCCTGAACTTTCCCTAAGGCCATTTAAATCATGTAATTTTGTTGCCAAATCTAATTAAACATCACATTTTATTTTAAACGCTGAAATACACATCGCGTAAGATTGGGTAACAGAGCAACTAACTTCCGTTTAACACCCGTTAACATATGTTAGATTAACCCGTTCGAATAAAACGACGTCGTTTTGTTCATCTTATTCAAACGACAAAGACACAACAAAGACACAACCGATGATCCAACACCAAAGACAAAACACAAAGACACTAGTAACCAAGAACAAATGTTTCTTTTGAGGTTTTACACATTAGAATTACAATGACAATTACAGTAACACAAAGGCATACCAAGCACAATATCATCAATTTCCATTTCTTAAGTTCTCTTTTGCTCCACATTGCATCTTCCTTCAATTCTTCAATCCGAGTCTTTAACCCATCAATTTCGACAACAATCTCATATCTTGCATTCCTTATCTCATTGTTAATTATGGAGATTTTTGGTAAAGCTTCTACAACTTCTTCGTACACACCTTCTTCCACCCACTTAAACAAATGCTCCTACCATCGTAAATTGATAAACTATTATCGACAAATCTCAAAAACACAAATTCATAACAAAATTAGTTACTTACATCTTCTCTGATTGGACAACGAAAGTAAGGTCTTCCTGGGTTTTGCTTCGTACTCGATTTGTAGATGAACAAAACGACGTCGTTTTTTTCTAACGGGTTAATCTAACAAATGTTAATGGATGTTAAACGAAGGTTAGTTGCTCTGTTACCCAATTTTACGCGTTGTGTATTTCGGCGTTTAAAATAAAATGTGATGTTTAACAAGATTTGGCAACGAAATTACATGATTTAAATGGCCTTAGGAAAAGTTCAAGGTTTAATTGGCGTTTTTGTGTAAGTTCATGATTTAATTGACATTTTCCCGCTTTTTTTTTATTCTAACGGGATAATCTAACAGATGTTAATGGGTGTTAAACGGAGGTTAGTTGCTCTGTTACCCAATTTTATGCGATGTGTATTTTGGCGTTTAAAATAAAATGTGATGTTTAATTAGGTTTACATGATTTAAATGATCTTAGGAAAAGTTCAGGGTTTAATTGGCGTTTTTGTGTAAGTTCATGATTTAATTGACATTTTTCCCAATATTATTTATCAACTAGCTACATATTTAAAAGAATCTTCCTTTTTCTCTACTTTCCAGATGCAATTCATGCAAGAGGAAGGCTGAAACTTTTGATAGCCTTAGGCTTAGCTATAATAAAAGCAACTTGAACTGTTGAACAAGCTGTTCCACGACTCGAATAAAGACACGTGTCTCTACCCACACAACATAGTTCTTTACAGCCACTTGTCATCAACCACGTGCCCATAAATCCGACCAGCATGAACCACGTGGATTAACATCCGTCAACATCATATGATGAATAGCCCGTAACGGCGTCAGTTGCTGAGCTGGACTGTCTGTCTTAACCTGTTAAAGTCTCTCGAAGATCATGGGACCGTCTTTAACAGATGTCCGCCACGTGTCGTATCCAGAGTCGAGGTCGTGTTCGAGATTCGCGGAGACAGAAGAAAAACTGAAAAAACCTAACGTGTCCTCGTCAAAGCCAGCAGGATCTCTGGGTACACGTGTCAACTGTTTTCATACACGTGTTACACGTGTCAGCCTCGGTACTCTACGTTGATTTTTTACAACCAATGAGGGAAATAGAAACCAACAAAAATAAAATGGAAAGCGTTTTATCGATAATCCGAGATTGTAGCGTTAATAAAGTTTCTTAACCCTTCTCTTAATCATCCATCAGTTTTCATAATTTTTAAGTCATACGTGTAATTTGAAACCGCCCATGTCCACTATCCTTATCAGACATGTGTCATGTTCCAAAAGCCTTTCCCTTCATTTATCTCCGCCCCCTTATATAATATTCCTTTCTCTTACCAAAAAAAAAAGTTAGCCAAACTTCAAAAACCCTTTCAAGATTCAAATAAAAAAATTGCAGAACATAAGAAAGAAACCATCTCTTTTTGGATTTTTGTTTTTTGATGTTATATGGTTTGCTGGATCTTTATTAATGGAGACAAAGTTTGGCAAAAATGAGGATGTGGAGGAGGTCGAGCTCGAGCTATGTCTTTCTCTCGGAGGTCCTTTTAAGAAAACAGAGAAATCTAAACCAGTAGAACAATTTAACGCCGTCGGATGCACGAAGGATACCGCCGGCGTTAATCTTGAAGGCGGGGCGACGATGAATGTGAGGAGTAGAAAAGAAACACGGAAGAAGCGGGAGCCGAAGCTGCAGCAAAGAAGCGGAGTATGCAAGAAGATCAGAACAGAATGTAACGGAGTCCCTAATGGCGTGGATTTGGATTTGAGCTTTAGCAAAATGGGTAACGGTTACATGTCGAGTCAACTTAAGGAAACAAGCAAAGACGTTACGATTTGGTCACCCATTTGCACTTCCTCCGACGTATCCGATCCTAGCAGCTCTTCTCGTCAAGAAGGTATAATAACAACATTTTTTTCTATAATAATTATTTGGTATATAAATAGTTGGACCAAGTCAAGATTCTTTAGGAAAAGTTAGATTAATAAATCGATTATTAGAAATAAAGTATAGCTTTTTAACAAAAATATTTATAAAGTTGTGAAAAAACAAGATATTTGATTTGATATTAAGATATGTCCTAGCATCTCTTTTAAATAAGAGTAGTATAAAGATATTTTAGTTCGATGAATTGATTGCATAGAACAATCAAGAAGATTATGGTATTTGCATGAAGATGATTCGGGTTATTATTATGTTCAGGTGGAAGTTGCGACTTTGGGGCACAATCTGACCAAACCAAACCGGTTAGACCACCGGTTAACAACATGCAGAGCAGGACAGAGGAAACTGTGCACAGCACAGACGGTTCAAAGGATGCGGTGGTTGTGGAGACTACCCAAGAATGGTCCAACTCTGTAACCAAAAACAACAACACTGGGAAGCCGCCAAAACCGTATACCAACAGTAACGGTGACGGTAGTATGCTTCCGTTTGCTCAAATGCCTTGTGTGACTAGCACGGGTAACGGTCCAGACGGCAAAACCGTGAATGGGTTTCTATACCGTTACTCAAAATCAGAGATCAGTATAATCTGCGTATGCCATGGAACGTCTTTCTCACCTGCTGAGTTCATCGTTCACGCCGGTGGAACTAACGTGTCACATCCGTTGAGGCATATAACCGTTGTTCCCTCGACATTTTGAACTACAATTTTCATCTTTTGCTTACCTAGTTTTGTGTTTTTGTGTATATATACGTTTAGCTGATGGACGTTTTGAGTTCGAAGGGACTCTCTCTCGGTGATTTCTTAGGTTTTTGTTGTCTTTTAAATAACATTTTTCCAACTAGTTTAACACTTAAATTTGTTGCAAAAAGCATATTAATATATGATTTTACTACTTTCGTCAATTGGTCCCCATGATGAACTTTAAAATATTGGTTCTCTATAAAAAGAACCGACAACAGAATTCAATTACCCATAAGAGATTTAACTAACGGCTCAACGTAGAGTAAACTCAGTGGCAAAAAATGTAAATATATAAATCTTACGACATTGCATAAATAGGACTCCACGAGTACATGAAACGAGAAAGCCAAATATTAAAAAGATCTCAGCACCTCTTTCTCACGCTCTTCGTCTCTTCACTACGTTTCATCCTTCTCGCGAATAAACCCTAGGATTCTAGGAACCGCCATTGAAGTGCGTGTGGCAGAACTCGGAGCTACTCACATTCAAACGCGTCTTCTCTTCACTACTATAAACCTCTCTCTCTGTGCCTCGCAACAATTTCAGGTGATTCGTCTTTCTACGATTTAGGTTTATCGTTTGGTTGTTTTGTGTTTAATGAAACGCGAAGACGATCTTTACTACTTTCTTGATCTTCTTAACAAAGAAGCCGTTTCTTTTTGTGTTCGCCGCTGCTTCCTCACCAGTTTTTTTATGATTGTGTTCGCAAGATTTAAGACGTTTTGGAGTTTGATCTTTAGATTCAGGGCATTGCTTATACTCTGTATCGATGGCATCTCCCGAACGAACATTTGCTGAAAAGGTATACAATCCAGCAACTGTATTCTCTGCTCCATCGGATTCTTCTGTCACCTTTGTGATTGACTGATTGTGACCCTTTAACAAACTGTACGTAGATGGCGTCTAAATTTACAGAGCAGTACTATAACGCCTTGCGAAACAACGCGGAGTCTCTCCGTAAGTTTTATAAAGATAACAGTAAGATTTCACGGACTGGACTAGATGGAAAGATGCGTGACTTCACCTTTCCGGTAAAGATAGTTTTCCTGATCGTCGACTCTGTAACTTTGGTAAAGTCGTCTTTGTTCTGAGTTATTACTAATCTTGGAGCAGGATGTTGATGAGAAGGATCTTAATATGCTATCTTCTAGTGGTTTTGATTCGGTTGAGGTAACAAGGGTCATGTCCCAAGACTCTCGTGGTAGGGGTCTCCTCATCGATGTTGATGGATACTTCAGTTCAAACGTGAGAACTGCAAAGAACTTCACACAAAAACTCTTCCTTGCTCCACAAGGAACCGCCTACTTTGTTTTGACCGACAAGTTTCAGTTTCATGATGTACCTGATGAGGCTAATGCAACCATTCCTCCTGCTGATAATGGTGGGTAACAGTACAATTTTAAGAAGCCTCCATATTTTCCACCGGGAGGAAGTGTCTAAGACCTTTGTTTTAATGCGAGTTGTTCAGTCATAGAGGAGACATTTGCAGAAACAGAGGAAGTTTGTGAACCAAATCATGGTTCTGAAAATGTTCCCGAGCCGTCTAACGCCTCTGCTGTAAGTGGAAACTCAATCATCTATGACATGTTTAACTTCTGGATCTGGCCGTACTGATAGTTAATGAAACGGTATACAAAACAAAACTGATTGTGACCCTTTAACAAACTGTAGATGGCGTCTAAATTTACAGAGCAGTACTATGAAGCCTTGCGAAACAACCCGGAGTATCTCCGTAAGTTTTATAAAGATAACAGTAAGATTGCACGGACTGGACTAGATGGAGAGATCCGTGACTTCACCTTTCCGGTAAAGATAGTTTTCCTGATCGTCGACTCTGTAACTTTGGTAAAGTCGTCTTTGTTCTGAGTTATTCCTAATCTTGGAGCAGGATGTTGATGAGAAGGATCTTAATATGCTATCTTCTAGTGGTTTTGATTCGGTTAAGGTAACATGGGTCAGGTCCCAAGACGCTTGTGATAGGTGTGTCTTCATCGTTGTTGAAGGATACTTCACTTCAAACGTGAGACCTGCACAGAACTTCAAACAAAATTTCTTCCTTGATGGCCAAGAAAACTACTTTGTTTTGACCGACATGTTTCAGTTTCATAAGGAGGCTAATGCAACCATTCCTCCTGCTGATACTGGTGGGTAACAGTTCAATTTTGAGAAGCCTCCATATTTTCCCCCGGGAGGAAGTGTCTAAGACCTTTGTTTTAATGCGAGTGGTTCAGTCATAGAAGAGACAATTCCAGAAACAGAGGAAGTTTGTGAACCAAATCATGGGTCTGAAAACGTTCCCAAGCTATCTTACGCCTCTGTTGTAAGTGGACACTCAATCATCTACGACATGTTTAACTTCTGGATCTGGCCGTACTGATAGTTAATGATGTTAATAATACGTGCAGGTGATGAAGGAACCACGAGCAGGTCAAGGTCAACGTTCTTCGTCTTGTGATCTTTATCAAGAGAGAAAAGCTGATGCAGTTGAAGATTCTAGAAATGGGAACAGTCAGAAGTCTCAAGGTAATTTTATCCTTTTATCTTTATATATGTATCCCATTTATTTATATTTTATACACTCGCTTTTAACCTTTCGTTTGTTTATTACCAGCGATATCTGAGGGTGCAATCATTCACGTTACATGGCTTCCTTCATATGCAACCATTGCCTTAGTTGAGAATGCATATAAGCAGTTTGGAGAAATTAGAAGAGGTGGAATTGACCTTAGGAGCAGAAAGGTAAAAATGTTAACCACTTTTTTTAGTATATAACCCTTCTTCTTCATGGAAACGACACTAATTTGTCTCTACTTGTGTAAATCTGGTAGTTCTTTAAAGATGCTTTTGTGGAGTTTGAGGAAGCAGATGCTGCGAATAGGGCATTAATGGTAGGCGCTTTGGACCTTGACCCATGTTTAATATTCGGTCTGACTCTCGGGTTTCAGTTGCACAACTGTTTGATCGATCGGTGTTTTGATAATATATTGGCATGATGAATCTTGTTCAGGCATCTCCTATAATGCTTGAGGGGCGCAAAATTTACGTGGAGGAGATACTACCTTGCCATGTAACCATTTACATGAAAAATCTTCCTCCATATGCAACCATTGCCTTAGTTGAGGATGTATTTAAGCAGTTTGGAGAAATTAGAAGTGGTGGAACTAGAGTTAAATACAAAACGGTAATTGTTAACTAGTCTACTAACAAGCATATTCCGGAGCCCTTCTTCATGGGGTAAACAAAAACACTAATCTGTGTTCTTGTTGAAAAAATTTGGTAGAGCTATTCATTTGGCTTCGTGGAGTTCAAGGAAGAAAATGCCGCCCAGAAGGCAATAGAGGTAAACGCTTTTGGACCTAGAGACACTTGTTTAGCATTTTGCGAAGACAATTGCAGAACTGTCTGATTTGGTTTTTATAATTTTGGCATGAATCTTATCCAGGCGTCTCCTATAAAGTTTGGTTCCCATAGAGTATACGTGGAAAGGAAGCGACCTGACTATATAAGTGAGTCTGTGGGAGTATTAGTTAGTCTCTGTTTAGTGTTTACTATCAAAGAATTGTGCTGAAGGCTCCGGATTTGTTTGGTTGAGAATCAGGGCAACACTCTTCGTCTTGTGATGATACTGGAAATGGGAACAGTCAGGAGTCTCAAGGTTAAAACTCTATCAAAAATAATAATTGTTTTGTTTTGAAGAATTTGTGCTGAAGGCTCCAGTTTTATTTGGTTTAGGATCACTAGGTAACAACCCCAATTGGAACTGGCAGAAGATGATGGAGGAAGTGAGACGAACAAAGGTCTGGCAGAAGTTAATGATGGGACCGAGAGCACCAGAAGATTATTATGACATCCGTAACTGGGAAAAGATTATGGAGGAGCAGATGATCAGGAGGAACAGAAGAAGATTCAAGAGGATGAAGGACGACAATACAATCAAAACTAGACTTGACTAGCTCCTATATAGAGGGTGGAACTTTTATGGGTTTTTTTTCTCTTTCTTTTTGAAGGCAAAGAATCATAGACTTGTGAGTTGAGTATGAAGTTACAGAGATATTGGTTCTTGAAGTTGCACCAATGGCCAGATATTGTTTGTCTAATCGTTTTAGGAAAACTCAAAAATTCACATAGAAACTTATAGACTATATAGTGAGCAATCATTGACCATTGAACCGGTAACGCATTCGGTTAAACATAACAGATTATCTAACCAACCACGTCAACTGTTTTTTTCACTTATCCGTAAAATAAAACGGTCAACGGTTAGACGTAGACTCGTCTTAGCGCTGCTCAGATCAGTGGCAACAAATGTAAATATGTATATACTCCGAAATTGCATAAATAGAGGAACTCTGCGAGTGACACAGAGAGAAAAAGCCAAATAAAAAAAAAAGAAAGAGTTTCTCTCTCTCGCGCTCTTTGTATCTTGGCGAATAAACCCTAGAAACCGCCATTGAAGTGAGTGTCGCAAAGCTCGGAGCTACACGTTGTTCAATCGCGTCTTCTTCACTACCAAAAACCTCTCTCGCTCTGCCTCGCTACGATTTCACGTGAGTCTTCTTCTTCTTCGAGTATCTCGAGTGAAACGTAAAAGACAATCTTTACTTCTTCCTCCCATCTTCTTTTGTTCAAGATTTTGACTTTTCTTTGGTTATATGCTTTTGGAATTTGATCTTTAGATTCAGATAATGTGCTATAATCTCAATCCGACTGAAGCTATGGATCCTGCTCCTGCACCTGTACGACGAGATTCTGCTGAAGAACTATACAACAATTATGTAACATAATCCAAACAACTTTATGCTCTCTGTTCCATATCGGATTTCATTTTCCCTCTTGTCTCTACGATTGTAACTCTCTGTATTGAACGTAGGTCGGGGATGAACTTACAGAGCAGTACTATGCCCACTTGCAAAACTCCCCGGAGCTTCTCCATCAGTTTTATAAAGATGAAAGTACGATTACACGCCCTGGACTTGATGGAGTAATGCGTTCTGCTACCCTACCGGTTCGATACTTTTCTTGACTTGAGTCCGTTTTTTTTTAAGTAACTTTTGGTGAAATCTCTTTTGTTCTGATACTGATTCCTAATCTTGGAGCAGGATATGATTCAGGATCTTGATATGCTATCTTCTGGAGGTTTCGATTCGGTTGAGGTAACCAGTGTCATATCCCAAGGCTCTCACAGTAGGTGTATCTTCGTCGATGTTTATGGCTATATCACTATACGCGAGAGACCTCCAAGATACTTCACACAAATTTTATTTCTTGCTCCCCAAGAAAACGGCTACTTTGTTTATAATGACATGTTCAAGTTTCTTGACATATCCGAGGTTAATGCAACCATTCCTTCTGCTAATGCTGGTGAGTAACAACAGCCTTCATATTTTGCTGGCAAGGAAGTGTCTTTATCTATCTCGTTTGGTTATTTTATACACGCTCTATAACTTTTTGTTTGTTTGTTTACCAGCGGTAACTGAGGGTAAAGCCATTTGCATTAAAAATCTTCCTCCATATACAACCATTGCCTCACTTGAGGAAGAGTTTACGCAGTTTGGAGAAATCAGAAGAGGTGGAACTGAAATTAGGTGGAAAAGGGTAAATATGTTAACTAATCTACTATCAAGCATCTTTGGAGCCCTTCTTCATGGGGTAAACAAAAACACTAATCTGTTTGGTTTCTTGTTGTTAAAGAGCTTTTCTTATGGCTTCGTGGAGTTTAAGGAAGAAAATGCCGCCCAGAAGGCAATAGAGGTAAACGCTTTTGGACCTAGAGACACTTGTTTAGCATTTGGTCTGACTACAGAATTGCAGAACTGTCTACTTTGGTTTTGATAATTTTGGCATGAATCTTATCCAGGCGTCTCCTATAATGTTTGGTGGCAATAGAGTTTACGTGGAAAGGAAGCGACCTGACTATATGAGTGAGTTTGTGGGAGTATTGTTTAGTCTCTGTCTACTATCAAAGAATTGTGCTGAAGGCTCGGTCGGTTTTTGTTTGGTTGAGAATCAGGTTACTGGGAAACTCCATCCTCTGGACCAGGAAACATACGCAGAAGCGTGGAAAGGAGAGGAACAGAAGCTCCTGGTAATAATGGAGGTAACGAAGTTGCAGATGAATCACTGAGAGTTTCTGAACCAACGGATGGTACTGAAAATCAAGAGTCTCAAGGTAAGGAGGAGGAATGTGAATACCTTTGATTTGTTTTTGGTCTTTCTTTGAGTTGCAGATGGATGAATCACTCTATTTTTAACCTTTTTGTTTGTGTGTTTGTGTGTATTTATCAGAGTTATATGACAGTTTTGGAATTTACGTTAAAAATCTTCCTCCAAATGCAACCATTGACTGGTTGGAGAATGTATTCACGCGTTTTGGACTAATTAAAGAAGGAGAAGTTACAGTTTATAACCCTGGGGGTTTGGTAAGTGTTAAAACGAAATCTAGTAACAAGCATTTTTTGAACCCTTCTTCTTCTTCTTAATGGAAACACTAATTTGTGTGTGTACATGTATGAATCTGGTAGGAAAATTGGTATGGATTTGTGACGTTTGTGGAAGCAGATGCTGCCGAGAGTGCAATAGAGGTACGTACGTGCTTTGGACCTGGACTATTTTTGTCTGACTCGTGGGGATTCAAGTTGATCTCTTGAGATGCCATAACTGGTTGCACAACTGTTAGATTGATTTTTAATAATCTTATCCAGGCGTCTCCTATACGGATTGATGGGCGAAAACTTCTAGTGCAGAAGCAGTTTAATAGGGGAGTGCGGAATCGAAACTGAACCTGACTCGTTATGTAGATATAGGCTGGACTGGAAGTTACATTCATATCTGGTTACAGTTATAGGAACCCTTCTTTTTACCAACAGACTCTTCTGTTTTGGTTATTGGTAGTAGTGGCAACAGCGTTCATAGATAGATATTTGGATTCAAAGAATGGTTTCTTTGTGAATGCTTTATTTTTGGTGTTTTTTTTGGATTTCTGCAATTGGATTCGAAGAAACTGGTAATGCTCAATAGATAAAGTTACTTACTTTGTGAGTAAATCAAGTGGTTACAGTGAAAAACACCCGAGAGATACTAGTTAAAGGTTTTAACGAGAATTATGGAATGTGAACAAAAAAAAAAAAAACGAGAATTATGGAATAACACAAACAAGCCAGATTTCAAAGGAAAGGAACTTAAATTCTCATTAAAATGATGATCCATCCTTACAACTGAAACATCAGAAGAGGTAAAAGCAAAATTACAAGCAGAACTACTAATCTATTCATTCATTCATTCATAACAGGTTTGTTGTCGCTGGCTTTGGGCTTCTGTTCTCTTGGCTTGTCGTCACCTTTCCTGATTAACATATAAAGATGATGTGAATAAAGAGGAAGAAGAACAATATACATCAACAGATCTATAGGAACAACATCGATCATTTCATATTTAGGATCAGACAATGAAATATTTTGTTACCTTTTTTCGGAGGATGAAGGACGTTTAACAGGAGGAGTTGGTCAAATTCTGGAGGAAGAAGAAGAAGAAGAAGAAGAAGAGGGATCAAAACTAGACTTGACTAGCTCCTGTATGTAGAGGGTGGAACTTTAAGGGTTTTTATTTTTCTTTCTTTTTATGGCGAAGAATCATAGACTTGTAAGTTGAGTATGAAGTACAGAGATATTGGTTCTTGAAGTTGCATCAATGGCCAGATATTGTTTGTCTAATCGTTTTAGAAAACTCAAAAATTCACATAGAAACTATAGACTATAGTGAGCAATCACTAGACCATTGAACCGGTGTAAAAACTAGGTTTCCACAATGAATTTGTTTAGTGAGGGAAACAAATTAATTTGTTTAGTGAGGGAAACAAATTCAAGGAAGTTATCTCTTAAGAAACTCGATCTAGGCTTTGAAATCGAAAGAGGGTTTGGTTCTTTTAGAACTCAAGTTAGGGTTTTGTTGGCACAAACTTGAAGATAACTTAGGTTAGAAGTAAGACTTATCCAAACCGAGTTATGGTTCAAGGATAAGGCTCTCAAAGTTTAGGAGTTATCTAAACAATATTGTGTTCCCATTGGGATTAGGATTTGTGTGTTCCTATATATGAAGCCGAGTCATGGCAAAACAAATGTAAGGTTGAGAGCTTGAGAAGTTTAAGTTTTGAGTCAGTTTTTTAAACTAATAAAGAGAGATTATTCTTTATATTCTTTAGTTTCTGCAACCTATATTCTATATTTGGTATCAGAGCAAAAGATCTTTTGTTCTGTTTACCCTTGGCGTTGTGAAGAAGAAAGAACCAGGCAAGAGTAGTTGTTTGGATTAAGAGAAAGATGAGTGATATAATCCCTACGACCATGGCTAACAAACCGAAGGAGAACGGTCCGTCCTCAATACAATGTCCTATGCTGAACTCTACAAACTATACGGTATGGTTGATGCGTATGACGGTTGCACTAAGGGTGAACAAAGTGTAGGAGACCATCGAACCAGGAGAAGACGACATAGACAAAAACGATATGGCTAAAGCTCTTCTATTCCAATCGATTCCTGAAAGTTTGCTCCTGCAAGTTGGCAATCTCAAGACTTCCAAGGGAGTTTGGGATGCAATAAAAACTAGGCACATCGGAGCTGAGAGGGTTAAGGAGGCAAGGCTTCAAACATTGATTGCTGAGTTTGATAGAATCAAGATGAAAGAATCAGATACAATAGATGATTTTGTCGGAAGACTTTCTGAATTATCCACAAAAAGTGCAGCTTTAGGAGAAGACATTGGAGAACCAAAGCTTGTTAAGAAGTTTCTTAACAGTCTACCACGGAGGAAATACATTCATATCGTTGCTGCACTAGA
>NC_025699.1:2973066-2988365 GCF_000633955.1 Camelina sativa | reverse complement strand
GATGCGTATGACGGTTGCACTAAGGGTGAACAAAGTGTAGGAGACCATCGAACCAGGAGAAGACGACATAGACAAAAACGATATGGCTAAAGCTCTTCTATTCCAATCGATTCCTGAAAGTTTGCTCCTGCAAGTTGGCAATCTCAAGACTTCCAAGGGAGTTTGGGATGCAATAAAAACTAGGCACATCGGAGCTGAGAGGGTTAAGGAGGCAAGGCTTCAAACATTGATTGCTGAGTTTGATAGAATCAAGATGAAAGAATCAGATACAATAGATGATTTTGTCGGAAGACTTTCTGAATTATCCACAAAAAGTGCAGCTTTAGGAGAAGACATTGGAGAACCAAAGCTTGTTAAGAAGTTTCTTAACAGTCTACCACGGAGGAAATACATTCATATCGTTGCTGCACTAGAACAGGTGCTTGATTTAAACACCACATCGTTTGAAGATATTATTGGTCGCCTTAAAGCCTATGAAGAAAGAATCAGTGGTGAAGAAGAAGCTCAACTTGAAGACCAGGAGAAACTTATGTATGTCAATTCGGATCATCAACCATATCAAGAGAGTTATAGTGTAGGAAGAGGTAGAGGCAGAGGACAAGGAGGTAGGTTCTATGGTCGCGGAAGAGGACGTGGAGGACGTGGTCGTTACAACGAGAATTTTAGAACAGAGAGAGATGCATCTAAAATAACCTGCTACCGTTGTGATAAGTTAGGACACTATGCATCTATTGTCCTGATAGACTACTTAAACTGCAGGAAGCAACAGAGAATGTTGAAGAGGACACACAAACAGCCGATGCATTGATGATGCACGAAGTAGTCTACCTCAATGAGCGTAAGGTGATCCCAAGCAAGTTTGAAACTCATATTGATGGTGATGATGTGTGGTACTTAGACAATGGGGCTAGTAACCACATGACTGGTAATCGCTCCTATTTCTCCAAGCTTGATAAGACAGTAACAGGGAAGGTTAGGTTTGGAGATGACTCTCGCATAGATATAAAAGGCAAAGGTTCAATTTTGTTTGTGACCAAGAATGGTGATTGCAAAGTTTTAGCTGATGTCTATTTTATACCTAGTCTGAAGAGCAACATCTTGAGCCTTGGACAGGCTACGGAGTCCGGCTGTGATATTCGTATGCGTGGTGACACTTTAACATTGTGTGATCAGGAGGGTCGACTTTTAGTGAAAACTACAAGGTCTAAAAATTGTCTGTACAAGGTTCCTATGGTAACAGAGAATTCTAGATGCTTACAGCTTATAACTACGAGTATTTCAAGCAAGTGGCACTCACGTCTAGGGCATATTGGGAGTGACAGCTTGAAGACAATGGTCAAACAGAATCTTGTGTCAGGGATGCCAAACCTCGAGGTTGAAAAAGAAGTTTGTGCTTCTTGTTTATTTGGAAAACAGGCTAGAAGAGTCTTTCCAAGCTCAACATCTTTTCGAGCAACACATATACTGGAGCTTGTACATGGAGATTTGTGTGGTCCGATCACCCTATCTACACTGGCTGGAAACCGATACGTGTTCGTACTGATTGATGAGTGTTCAAGATATATGTGGTCGTTTCTCTTGAAAGAGAAAAGCGAAGCTTTCTGCAAATTTAAGAACTTCAAGACAGTTGTTGAGCAAGAGACAGGTATGAAAATCAAAATGTTTCGAACTGACAGAGGTGGTGAGTTTCTATCTCTAGAATTTCAACGTTTTTGTGAAGAAACCGGGATCAAGCGACAACTAACCGCACCATATACACCACAGCAGAACGGTGTAGTAGAAAGAAGAAATCGAACCATGATGGAGATGACCAGAAGCCTGTTAAAACATATGAACATGCCTAATTATCTGTGGGGAGAAGCTATTAGACATACTACTTATCTGTTAAACAGAGTGTTTACAAGAGCACTTGTTAATCAGACTCCATACGAAGCATTCAAGGGTAAGAGGCCAAATGTGGAACATCTTCGAGTATTTGGTTGCTTATGCTATGCCAAAACTGAAAATCAACACTTAAAGAAGCTTGATGATAGAACCAGAATGCTTGTTCATTTAGGAACGGAGCCAGGGTCAAAGGCTTACCGTCTGTTGGATCCGGTGAATCGTAAGATAACTGTGAGTAGGGATGTTGTCTTCGATGAGGAGAAGAGTTGCAGATGGAATAACTCTGGTAATGAAGCTGTTAATGACTCAGGAACCTTCAGTCTCACTTTTGGTGATTTTGGAAATAATGGCTTAAGAGAAGAAAGACATCACGAAGAAACAGAGGAAGTGAATGAACAAAGTCAAAGTAGCGATAAAGAAGTGGAAGAAGATGAGCTCCCAGAAACTGAGGTTTCAGATCTAGAGACAATTGAGGGATCAGAGGATCAAGTTCAAAGGGAACATGAATTGCGGAGGTCAACGAGAGTGATAAAGAAACCAAGCTATCTGCAGGATTTTGTTCTGTTTGCAGAAACAGAGACTGAACGCCTATTGATGGCACTCGATGAAGAACCATGGGATTTCAAGGAAGCTATGTGTGAAAAGGTTTGGTTACAAGCATGTGATGAAGAAATCTCATCGATCAACAAAAAAACACTTGGATTTTGGTGGATCTTCCGTCTAAGGCCAAGCCGATTGGAGTTAAGTGGGTTTTTAAGATCAAGCGTAACTCTGATGGAAGCATAAATAAGTACAAGGCTCGGCTTGTGGCAAAGGGTTATGTGCAGCGTCATGGGATAGATTTTGACGAAGTTTTTGCTCCTGTAGCTCGCATTGAAACAATTCGTTTCATCATTGCTTTAGCAGCCACAAACGGATGGGAGATACATCACCTTGATGTGAAAACGGCGTTTCTTCATGGTGAGCTGAAGGAGGATGTTTATGTCAGCCAACCAGAGGGTTTTGTCATTCCAGGAAGCGAAAACAAGGTCTACAAGCTGAATAAGGCATTATATGGCCTCAGACAAGCACCTAGAGCTTGGAATAATAAGCTGAATGAGATTCTAAAGGAGCTTGGTTTCGTAAAATGTTCTAAGGAGCCCTCTATGTTTTATAAGCAAGAGAAGGGTCATTGTCTTCTTGTGGTGGTGTACGTCGATGATCTTCTTGTTACTGGTTCAAGTCGTGAAGTGATTCTTGAGTTTAAAAGGAGAATGGGGTTAAAGTTTGATATGAGCGACCTTGGTAAATTAAGTTACTATCTCGGTATCGAAGTTTCTCAAACAGATTCTGGTATTACTCTGAAGCAAGAAAGATATGCAGTCAAGATTCTGGAAGAAGCAGGTATGGGGGAGTGTAATGCAGTTCAAATACCAATGGATTTTGGTGTTAAGTTCTCCAAGGCTCAAGCTGAGAAAAGTATTGATGTGAAGGAGTATCGTAGAAAGATTGGCTGTCTTCGGTACTGATCTTTCTTACTCTGTTGGTGTTTTAAGTCGGTACATGCATGATCCTAAGGAGTCTCATGGAGCTGCATTAAAGCAACTATTGAGATATTTGCAGGGAACTCGATCGTATGGTCTTGTGTATAAGCGAGGGCAGAATACTCGTTTGATTGGGTTCAGTGACAGTAGTCACAATGTGGATGAAGATGACGGTAGAAGCACGGGAGGTCATGTTTTCTATCTTAATGAAAGTCCCATTACTTGGTGTTCTCAGAAGCTTGATACGGTGGCATTATCTTCATGTGAGGCTGAATTTATGGCTGCCACTGAGGCTGCAAAGCAAGCAATCTGGTTACAAGAAGTTCTGAGTGAAGTTACTGGAAAACCGTGTGAGAAGGTCTTGATCTTACTGGACAACAAGTCAGCGATCGCTCTCACTAGGAACCCTGTTTTCCATGGCCGCAGTAAGCATATTCACAAGAGGTATCATTTTATACGTGAGTGTGTGGATAATGAACAGGTTGAAGTGGAGCACATTTCTGGTGAAGAGCAAAAGGCTGACATCCTTACCAAAGCTCTTGGTAGGATTAAGTTTAAGGAGATGAGAGATCTCCTAGGAGTTCAAGAAGTTTCAGAAGGAGTCTTCAAGCTTGTGGGGGAGAATGTTGGCACAAACTTGAAGATAACTTAGGTTAGAAGTAAGACTTATCCAAACCGAGTTATGGTTCAAGGATAAGGCTCTCAAAGTTTAGGAGTTATCTAAACAATATTGTGTTCCCATTGGGATTAGGATTTGTGTGTTCCTATATATGAAGCCGAGTCATGGCAAAACAAATGTAAGGTTGAGAGCTTGAGAAGTTTAAGTTTTGAGTCAATTTCTTAAACTAATAAAGAGAGATTATTCTTTATATTCTTTAGTTTCTGCAACCTATATTCTATAGGTTTTTCTAAGAACAATGAAAGAACTAAATTATTGTATTAGATGCTTGATGCATACAATGGATAAGTTTCTCCATTATTTATACTCTTTGATAGATTACAGAATATATTAACTTTCCTTATAACTAGAGCTAAAATATAGAAAGTTGCTCCTTCTTCTTCAAGTCGGTCCTCAGGCAAACTGGGAAATCGGTCATCGGGTGAACTGGGAAGTCGGCTTCTTCATCTTCGTTGATGGGCATCCTTCTTCCGAACAAGCTTCTAATAAACATTGAATTGGGTCCTTAACCGAATTTCCGGTTAAGTAATCAAATTATCTTTCTGATTTAGTTCGGTATGGTGGGGTGCTAAATCAAGCACCAACAACCGGTAACTTATTCCGTTAAACATAACAGATTATCTAACCAACCACGTCAACTGTTTTTTTTTTACTTATCCTTAGAATAAAACGGTCAACGGTTAGACGTAGACTCGTCTTAGCGCTGCTCAGTGGCAACAAATGTAAATATGGATATACTCCGAAATTGCATAAATAGAGGAACTCTGCGAGTGAAACAGAGAGAAAAGCCAAATAAAAAAAATAAAAAAAGTTCTCAGCGCGTTTCTCTCTCTCGCGCTCTTTGTATCTTCGAGAATAAACCCTAGAAACCGCCATTGAAGTGAGTGTCGCAAAGCTCGGAGCTACTCGTTGTTCAATCGCGTCTTCTTCACTACCACAAACCTCTCTCGCTACGATTTCACGTGAGTCTTCTTCTTCTTCTTCGAGTATCGAGTGAAACGTAAAAGACAATCTTTGCTTCTTCCTCCCATCTTCTTTTGTTCAAGATTTGACTTTTCTTTGGTTATATGCTTTTGCAATTTGATCTTTAGATTCAGATAATGTGCTATAATCTCAATCCGACTGAAGACATGGATCTTCCTCCTGCACCTGTACGAGTACGACATTCTGCTGAAGAGGTATACATAATCCAAACAACCTTTATGCTCTCTGTTCCATCGGATTTCATTTTCCCTATTGTCTCTGTGATTGTAAACTCTCTCTATTGAACGTACGTAGGTGGGGAATGCACTTGTAGAGCAGTACTATAACCACTTGAAAAACTTCCCGGACCATCTCCATCGGTTTTATAAAGATGTCAGTGAGATTACACGCCCTGGACCTGATGGAGTAATGCGTTCTGCTACCCTACCGGTTCGATACTTTTCTTGACTTGAGTCTGTTTTTTGGTGAAATCTCTTTTGTTCTGATACATACTGATTCCTAATCTTGGAGCAGGATATGCTTCAGGATCTTGATATACTATCTTCTGGAGGTTTCGATTCGGTTGAGGTAACCAGTGTCACGTCCCAAGACTCTCACAGTAGGTGTATCTTCGTGGATGTTCGTGGCGACATCACTTCGCGCGAGAGACCTCCAAGGAACTTCACACAAATTTTCTTTCTTGCTCCCCAAGTAAACGGCTACTTTGTTTATAGTGACATGTTCAAGTTTCTTGACATATCCGAGGCTAATGATGCAGCCATTCCTTCTGCTAATGCTGGTGAGTAACAACAGTTCAATTACAAGCAAGCTGCCTTTCATATTTTGCTGGCAAGGAAGTGCCTTTATCTATCTTCATAACTTTTTGTTTGTTTGTTTACCAGCGGTAACTGAGGGTAAAGCCATTTGCATTAAAAATCTTCCTCCATATACAACCATTGCCTCACTTGAGGAAGAGTTTATGCAGTTTGGAGAAATCAGAAGAGGTGGAATTGAAATTAGGTGGAAAAGGGTAAATATGTTAACTAATCTACTAACAAGCATCTTTGGAGCCCTTCTTCATGGGGTAAACAAAAACACTTATCTGTTTGGTTTCTCGTTGTTAAAGGACTTTTCTTATGGCTTCGTGGAGTTTAAGGAAGAAAATGCCGCCCAGAAGGCAATAGAGGTAAACGCTTTTGGACCTAGAGACACTTGTTTAGCATTTGGTCTGACTACAGAATTGCAGAACTGTCTACTTTGGTTTTGATAATTTTGGCATGAATCTTATCCAGGCGTCTCCTATAATGTTTGGTGGCAATAGAGTTTACGTGGAAAGGAAGCGACCTGACTATATGAGTGAGTTTGTGGGAGTATTATTTAGTCTCTGTCTACTATCAAAGAATTGTGCTGAAGGCTCGGTCGGTTTTTGTTTGGTTGAGAATCAGGTTACTGGGAAACTCCATCCTCTGGACCAGGAAACATACGCAGAAGCGTGGAAATGAGAGGAACAGAAGCTCCTGGTAATAATGGAGGTAACGAAGTTGCAGATGAATCACTGAGAGTTTCTGAACCAACGGATGGTACTGGAAATCAAGAGTCTCAAGGTAAGGAAATACCTTTGATTTGTTTTTGGTATTTCTTTGAGTTGCAGATGGATGAATCACTCTATTTTTAACCTTTTTTTTTTGTTGTGTGTATCTATCAGAGTTATATGACAGTTTTGGAATTTACGTTAGAAATCTTCCTCCAAATGCAACCATTGACTGGTTGGTGTATGTATTCTCGCGGTTTGGACCAGTTAGAAGAGGAGATGTTAGAGTTTATAACCCTGGGGATTTGGTAAGTGTTAAAACGAAATCTAGTAACAAGCATATTTTTTTTTGAACCCTTCTTCTTCTTCTTAATGGAAACACTAACTTGTGTGTGTACATGTATGAATATGGTAGTACAATTGGTATGGATTTTTGAGGTTTGTGGAAGCAGATGCTGCCGAGAGGGCAATAGAGGTACGTACTTTGGACCGGGACCATTTTGTCTGACTCGTGGGGATTCAAGTTGATCTCTTGAGATGCCATAATTGGGTTGCACAAGCGTTAGATTGATTTTTTGATAATGCTGGCATGAATCTTATCCAGGCGTCTCCTATATGGATTGATGGGCGAAGAATTCAAGTGAAGAAGATGTATCATAGGGGAGTGCAGCATCACAACTGATTCTGACTAGTTATGTAGATATAAGCTGGACTGGAAGTCACATTCCTATCTGGTTACAGTTATAGGAACCCCTCTTTTTACCAACAGACTCTTCTGTTTTGGTTATTGGTAGTAGTGGCAACAACGTTCATAGATAGATATTTTGGATTCAAAGAATGGCTTCTTTGTGAATGCTTTACTTTTTGGTGTTTTTTTTGGATTTCTGCAATTGGATTCGAAGAAACTGGTTATGGTTATGGTTATGGTTATGCTTAATAGATAAAGTTACTTACTTGGTGAGTAGATAAACAACCGAGAGGTATTTGTCGAACCTTTGAGTAGTTGGTATTAATGGTCAGAGATACTAGTTAAAGCTTTTTAACGAGAATTATGGAATTCGACTCGAAAGAAATTGGCCACAAATCAATAACACAAACAAGCCGGATTTCAAAGGAAAGAAACTTAAATTTTCATTGATGATCCTTAAAACTTAAATATCAGAAGAGGTAAAAGCAAAATTACAAGCAGATCTACTAATCTATTCATTCATTCATAACAGGTTTGTTGTCGCTAGCTTTGGGCTTCTGTTCTCTTGGCTTGTCGTCACCTTTCCTGATTTAACATATAAAGATGATGTGAATAAAGAGGAAGAAGAACAATATACATCAACAGATCTATAGGAACAACATCGATCATTTCATATTTAGGATCAGACAAGACATTTTTTTTGTTACCTTTTGTCGGAGGAGCCACCCTTTTGGCTCAGAAAGGATCTGAAAAGAACAGAGTTCACATCATAGATCATCTTCACTCAACAACTATCTCGTATGCTTCGATCACAGATTTTTTTTGCTTTTTCGATCAAATCTCAGAATTTAGCTTCAATGGATGGCTGCAACAGAACTGATGATAACCCTAAAAGTCTCCACATTTCAACTCTTTTATATTGTCTGGATACACAAACGTACTTGAGCCATTTAGTGTCATTCTCTGTCTGGGCCTTTTTCTCTTTTATGGGCCTAGTTCAACAGATACAATACAACGATTTCTGAATTGCATCCCCTACACTTCATTTCAAACGTTTTCTTTTAACTTTTTATCAAAGATGTTGGCGTTTTTAGTTCAAAAAACGACAGTGCGTGTTACTCATCAAGGTCAAATACATCTTACATATATATAACGTACCAAAGAAAAGAGAGAAAGCTTAATCCTCCAAGTCACACACTACTAAGGTCAAGTTATCATGAGAGTAGGGAAACGAGAGAAACAAATTCAAGTGTAACTCTTCCCTTAGATCTAGTGTTGATGACGAAATGCTCCGGATATTTCCTAAGCAGCATTAACAAACCGTACCATGGTTTACCCTTTGCTTCAGGGATAGCCCAGTCTTCTTGTGTCAGGTATCTTCTTACTCGACTGTGATGCCATAAGTTTCCATACTCCTTTAGTATCTGTCACACAGATCAACCCACTATCATGCATTAGCCATTTTACTGAATCACAATGAGCGTGACTAATAGTCTAATAGAGACATGCCTTAGTCACCAAATTTAGTTATTAAAAATCTGTGAGTAAATGACATACTTTTTAGACTTAAACACAAGTAAGAAGCACTATTCCATTAGAACACTGATAAGGACCTAACTTCACACTAATTCTCACCTAGAACTAGAAAACTATACAAGTCTGGTTTCAATGTACTACGTTCTGTATAAAAAGAAGGCAGAGAAAGTTGTAGCAAGAACTAACCACAGAATGAAGTTTTTCCATAGGCATCCAATCTCCCGGACCACACAAGTCTGAAAGCACAGTGGCAACAGATGATACAACATCTTTTTCTTCCAGAAGCAAAACTTGCTGATCATCAGCTTCACGGTCTATCTTTGCTCTTCCCTCTCTCTTCTTCTCTGGCACACATGAATGAAGCCGACAAAACATCATTCAATCAAAGTCTAAGAAGGTTCAATCAGCAGTTACTACAACTTTTACTCAAAAAGTCTCAAACAAGCATGATCTTATCAATTAAGCATCACAATCTGATCACACTATGAGAAATCTAGTTTACCTCCAGAAGCATATACTTCATGTCCATCTCTCCTTGTCTTCTTTCCACTCCCCCTAATCTCCTCTTCCTCATCATCTTCATCATCATCTTCATCCTCATACTCATAAACCTCTCTACTCCGGACACCCTTTTTACCCGATCCAGAACCAGGACCCGAATGATAATTATGGTACGGAACAACACTAGCCTGCCCTGAGACGTGGTGCCTAGGTCCTAACGGCCCACCCAGAATGCTCCGAACCGGTAAGAGAAAGTAGAACTCTTTGTCACCAATCTGCAAAAGGTCCTGTGAGTCGAGCTTGACGTTAGGGTTCCCAGGGAGATGAAGAACACCTTCAACGAGGCAGCCATTTTTGCCAAGAACCTCGAGAGAGAAGCGGCGTCGCGTGAAATCGTAAAAGATCCGAGCGTGGTTGCGAGAAATGTTCATCCCGCCGCCGAGTGATGAGAGATCAACGTCGACGGTCGATTTTTTAGAATTCCGGCCGAGCATAATGGAGTATGACTGCATATAGTACTCGAAATCTTCGCCTTGCAGCTTCGCAAATCCGACCTCCACATCGCTTCCACCTCCTATAGCCGTAGCCATGCCGTGGAAAAAAAATCCTCCGATTTGATCAAAGAGGAACAAGACTTGTCAAATTAGGGATTGCAATCGTAATAAGTAAGATCTGTTTGGAAACAGGTTTAGCTTATTCAAGGTCCACGTAGGATAATAATAATATTATTATAAGCTTATTTGGTTGTAATGACAATTATACCCATCGTACTAAGACCTGAAACAAAACCCTAACGACTGAATCGTTTCCTTTTTAAAACAGCCGAAAGGTTGAAACTTTGAGAGTAGTAGCGGCGAGATCTGTGAGTTTTAAAGGTTCGATCTTTGATTGAATAGTTTTATTTGCTGTAGGAGATAGGCTTGGTTTTATGTAACTTTTGGTAGTGGTGGTCTTTTCGTTTACAGATTCAGTATGTGTTTTAAGTTTCGTTTTATGGTTTTGATCGTTAAGTTGCCAAGTGATGATTGAAAAATTTGCGCAAGGGTTTTGAGTTTTGGATGATCGGAGGTTACTCTGATCTGAATGAACCGTGACAAAATCATTTTCTTACAATACATTCTGATGGCAGCTGATCAATGTTCAAATCTATCAAACTCATTCGATTTTTTTTGTATTGTTAGTTTAGAAGCTTGTTTTTGGGGGCTTCTAAAGAATTAGCCTATTATGTTTGGAAAATTTTCCTCATGTTTAGACATCATAATTCTGAGAAACTATGAGAAGTCATAAAAATCTGTTTTTTCTTATGATTCATGCTCTGCTAATCTTGCTCAAAGGGCTTTTTGAGCTCCTGACGCTTGTTTTATGTGATGGAATAACTGTGAAAAGTTTTTGTTTTCTATCCTCGTTTTGATGGTTTGGGCTGCATGATATGGATAATGGATCTATGAGCTACCAGGACTATGCTAGATTCTGGTCTGGACATAAGTTGCTATTGATGTGTGCTGTGGATTGGAATTAATGACTCTGTTATCTGAAGGAATCATTGAAGTCGTTCACTATTAAGATCTCATTTAGTTGCACCTTCTTACTTTCATTTTGAGATTTTATACTTTGTGACCGTCCTGAAAGATACATGGAATTATGGAAACGCTTTGACTTAGTTATGTTTACTGGTACCTATAACACTGCAATACTCAAATCTTACATAAGCTTTGTTTCAAGGACAATGAAACATGTGGTAAAGATTTTGAGTCTTTTGGTAGCTGTCTCTGCCTTTTGGATTGCTCTTTTGCAGGCTGCAATTATTCCACGAAGTCATACGTGGTTGGTGAGTAGAATGAGCATGTTGTTTTCATTTTTGCTTATTGCTTATTCTTAGTTAGCCCACATTAATAATGCGTTTCTTTGCACCAGCTACCGATATACTTTGTAGTTTCCCTTGGATGCTATGGTCTTTTAATGGTTGGAATCGGTCTAATGCAGTTCCCTACCTGTCCTAGAGAAGCAGTTCTATTGCAGCATGTACTTTCTTTACTCTTTTCTTTCTTTGTTTACCACTAATTCTTAAAGCATATCAAAAGGTTACATTAAGTTCTTGCGCTCCTTGTCTGTTCATAATGTTGGTTGTTTTCTAATTAGTTTTGGTGTTATCGCTTACTATGCAGGATATTACAGAGGCAAAAGACTTCTTAAGCGCTAATGGAGTAGATGTAAGATCGGATTGACACATAATGGTTTGCCTCGCTCCCTGACCATTAACCATCCCTAACCAGTGTACTTGGAGTCTTAGATAGTTCTTGGAAAGAATTCCCATTTTCATTATACTTAGTCGTTTTCTATTTTCTTGAGAGATGTACTTTGCGAATTGGATTTTTTTTTATACATATAATAGTATGAAGTATCTTAATGACAAAAATTACAAAGGATGTCTAATCTAAGTTGTGTGATTCCCACTACATGTATTGAAGTAAAAAGGTGGACTTAATAAAATTGACTTACAATATCTAAATCAATCTTAACTATTTCATGTTTTTGTAAACTAGATTTCTGAAAATGGAATTTTCGTTTTAATTGCATGTTAGTTACAGTGGTTGAAGTGAATGAATGACTACTAATCAATAATCATAATAAGCAAAAATATCCATCCATGTTCATCACATGGAACAAACAAGATCCTCCCTGACCTATCTGTCACTCAAGACTTTTCCTCTGTTTGCTTCTTCTTACAAAATGGCACACTTGACCCAAATAAAGAAACATTTTTCCCAAATTTAAAACAATATATTTTGAATTAAAAAAAGTAAAAAAGTAATGAAAGAAGAAGAAGTCCAGCTTAAAGAAACACATCTCTTTACTCATTTCACGTTTCCCCTGTCTTCTCGTTTCTCTCTCACTCTTGCCTCTTCTTGAGTTTTCTCCCTCTCTTCGGTCTTTCATTGAGACCAAATCCTCGGAGAAAGTTTGATGTTTTAACAGCACAAACAGACACAGACACATACATGTGTTGTGTCTCCATAATCCCATTATTATTATTATTAGCTCACCACCAATTCACACGCTTCTCTCCTAAATTCCAAACCTTTTTCAGATCCAACACTCTCCATAACCCCAAAAGAAGGGAATTTGAAACAAAACCCATCAAGGGTGAGAGATTAGTAGTATAGAGAGACAATGGGAGTGATATTTGACTCATGGTGCTTTTGCAAAGGAGTTGGCAAAAGTGAGAAGATGAAAGCTTCCATTTTTTCCGGCAAAGCTCCGGCTATGGCTCGTATCTCTGTCTCCGGACCAAATGGGGTTACTTCTGGAACTGGATTCCTCATTCACCGGAATCTTCTTCTCACCACTCACCTCAATCTCCCTTCCATCTCCGCCACTGAAACCGCCGAGGTCCGCCTTCAGAACGGTGTCGCCGCTGCTCTCTTCCCTCACAGGTCCTGGTCCTACCTCTCTCTCTTGAGTTAGGTTGTTATTGTGATTTTCCTGTATTGTCGGTTGCACGATCCGCGTCAATTTTGAATCAATGCGATAAAAAAAATTGGCTCTTCTTCAAATTTTATTTCAAAAATTAAAACCATAGCTTTTCGTCAGACCAAAAAGAACCTAAAGGAGAGAGCTTTATACTGTACTTATGTTATACGGTAATGATTCTGGATCTGTAGCTGAATTTGGTAAGTTTTAATTTAATAAACTTTTAAACCACAAAATTGATATTTCACCTTGTAAATTATTTGTTGCACATCATCAGATTCCCATCTTCTCATCTTTCCTCTAGGACAGTCTGAATTGTGGGTTGCTTGGTCAATGATGTTCTCTGTTCTTGAGCTATGAGAAATTGAATGTCATCTTTATTTGGTGTACCATTATTGCAGGTTTTTCATTACAAGTTCGGTTATTGATCTCACCATTGTTGGTTTAGACCTTGTTGATGGAGATTCAAATTCCCAGAGCCAAACTCAACAGCCACATTATTTGAAGACATGTTCCAAACCAAACCTGGATCTAGGAAGTGTGGTGTACCTCTTAGGCTATGCTACTCAGAATGAACTAAAGATCGGTGAGGGGAAGTTAGTGGTAGCTACTGACAATCTCATCAAACTCTCAACTGATGAAATGATATGGAGTCCTGGATCTGCTGGATTTGATGTTCACGG
Source organism: Camelina sativa (assembly GCF_000633955.1). Lineage (NCBI taxonomy): Eukaryota > Viridiplantae > Streptophyta > Magnoliopsida > Brassicales > Brassicaceae > Camelina > Camelina sativa. The sequence goes on along the minus strand of NC_025699.1, from coordinate 2,974,906 downwards.
TAATCTCGCATTCATGATCTGTGATCCGAGGAAGCTTTCGACATCACCAGCCTCAAACTCGTCATCTTCCTCTTCGTCATTGAGAAAAGATAACAACAAGATGCAGTTTGGTATACCCATACCAGTTATCTGTGACTGGCTGAATCAGCATTGGGAAGGTAGCTTGGATGAACATACGACAAAACCAAAGTTGCCTCTCATTCGGTTGATGTCTTCTGGTCAGAAGAGCGAGCGTTCTTGTACTTCCTTCACCATGCGCAGTGTTTTCAAGCCAAACGACTCTGCTGATGTTGGAACACCATCTTCATCTAACACTAGAGATCAAATTCATCCCAGCTCTTCTATCACTGCGGAGGAAGAAAAAGAAGAAGAAACCTCAAAAACCAATCCTCAAGGCGGCAGAACTTCTACTCATGGGCAGGGTATCCCAACCCCTGAGATATATGAATCGCCAAAGTTGACTTCTGGTCCTTTAAGAAATGAGACAAGTCAAGTACACCTTTTGGATATCAACTTTCCTCCACGGATACCTAAAGCTATAGCCTTTCTGCCTCAGCTTAACTCTCTACAGGGTAACCACGAGGTGGAAGAGGCTGATATTGTCTCTGAAGGATCAGATGCGCAAATTGCTTCGACAGGTTCAGTAAACGGTGCTCTCAGTGAGGTCATCTCATGTTCACCGCCAGCAGCAGCTCACTATGTATATAACAATCATGGATACAGCAGCGAGGAAGAGACGATGTATTCTGCAGAAACAGCAGAAAGCCGAAACTACCCAACTCCACCAAGGAAAAGCGAGTTTCATCATGAGAGAGTTGGAAGGAGCCAAAGCTGTGTAAGCTCCAGCAGATGGGGAACTCCTCCGAAGAGTTTGAATGGTAGAAGAGAAATGCTGGAGAAACAGAGAAGCTTTGTCCATGGAAAGAAGATGCATTCACAAGGAGCAATGTCACAGAGGAGTAATGACTATTACAGCCCAACGGTCTCATCTATCATGAAGAAAAGGAATAATAGTTCAGAGCAACAGGTTTTCAAACCGGTACCTAGACCTAGAGCTGTTAGTTCTTCCCCAAGATGGGCGTTCTGAGACAGATACAGAGCAGAAAGAGCCACACCTTCATAGAAAGAGAGACATCTTTGTTTAAATTTAGATGTCTTTCATTCTTGTATAACCAATTTTATTTCAAACTCTTGTGCAGACATATTGAAGAGAACAAAACAAATAGAAAACATAGTCTTGAATGGTTTGGTTTAATCTCAGAGAGCAATCTGTGATTTTGAGTTCCTTAAAGTTCCAAATACTTTCGTTATTGCTATTGGACCACTGTCAGGGCTTGTTGTTTACTCAAGGCCATAGAGGAACAATCTAATGAGAATTTGCAGAAAATTATCATGAACAGTTAAACTAATGATCAACAAACATGGCTATGACTTTTGTGTGTGTGTGCTATGAACTGAACAGTCAATGATTTTTCTTAATACCATATAATAAGAAAAAAACTTATCACATAACTATTAGAGGAACCTGTGGACCAACAGAGTAATGTGCGGATGCCATTCACTGTCCTCTACTGAACGTGAGTGAGAAAATAACTGCCCATACTAGATGCTCATGATGTAGATAGAATACTTTCTTAAGATTCAACATTATCTCCACTAAAATTACTTAACAATCACTAAGCGATAAGGAACTACGCAGATAACGAAGATCACCAATCAATGATATTCATTAGAAAAGTAGGTCTTCCATAATTCCTAGATTAGATATCTCTCTTACAAAACATAACGATATCGACATGACAAACTACAATTGATGAATATCTCTTCATTGTTGGGGGAT
>NC_025699.1:2945083-2969267 GCF_000633955.1 Camelina sativa | reverse complement strand
CTCAGAATGAACTAAAGATCGGTGAGGGGAAGTTAGTGGTAGCTACTGACAATCTCATCAAACTCTCAACTGATGAAATGATATGGAGTCCTGGATCTGCTGGATTTGATGTTCACGGTAATCTCGCATTCATGATCTGTGATCCGAGGAAGCTTTCGACATCACCAGCCTCAAACTCGTCATCTTCCTCTTCGTCATTGAGAAAAGATAACAACAAGATGCAGTTTGGTATACCCATACCAGTTATCTGTGACTGGCTGAATCAGCATTGGGAAGGTAGTTTGGATGAACATACGACAAAACCAAAGTTGCCTCTCATTCGGTTGATGTCTTCTGGTCAGAAGAGCGAGCGTTCTTGTGCTTCCTTCACCATGCGCAGTGTTTTCAAGCCAAACGACTCTGCTGATGTTGGAATACCATCTTCATCTAACACTAGAGATCAAATTCATCCCAGCTCTTCTATCACTGCGGAGGAAGAAAAAGAAGAAGAAATCTCGAAAAATAATCCTCAAGGCGGTAGAACTTCTACTCATGGGCAAGGTATCCCAACCCCTGAGATATATGAATCTCCAAAGTTGACTTCTGGTCCTTTAAGAAATGAGACAGGTCAAGTACACCTTTTGGATATCAACTTCCCTCCACGGATACCTAAAGCTATAGCCTTTCTGCCTGAGCTTGGTAACCACGAGGTGGAAGAGGCTGATATTGTCTCTGAAGGATCAGATGCGCAAATTGCTTCGACAGGTTCAGTAAACGGTGCTCTCAGTGAGGTCATCTCATGTTCACCGCCAGCAGCAGCTCACTATGTATATAACAATCATGGATACAGCAGCGAGGAAGAGACGATGTATTCTGCAGAAACAGCAGAAAGCCGAAACTACCCAACTCCACCAAGGAAAAACGAGTTTCATCATGAGAGAGTTGGAAGGAGCCAAAGCTGTGTAAGCTCCAGCAGATGGGGAACTCCTCCGAAGAGTTTGAATGGTAGAAGAGAAATGCTGGAGAAACAGAGAAGCTTTGTCCATGGAAAGAAGATGCATTCACAAGGAGCAATGTCACAGAGGAGTAATGACTATTACAGCCCAACGGTCTCATCTATCATGAAGAAAAGGAATAATAGTTCAGAGCAACAGGTTTTCAAACCGGTACCTAGACCTAGAGCTGTTAGTTCTTCCCCAAGATGGGCGTTCTGAGACAGATACAGAGCAGAAAGAGCCACACCTTCATAGAAAGAGAGACATCTTTGTTTAAATTTAGATGTCTTTCATTCTTGTATAACCAATTTTATTTCAAACTCTTGTGCAGACATATTGAAGAGAACAAAACAAATAGAAAACATAGTCTTGAATGGTTTGGTTTAATCTCAGAGAGCAATCTGTGATTTTGAGTTCCTTAAAGTTCCAAATACTTTCGTTATTGCTATTGGACCACTGTCAGGGCTTGTTGTTTACTCAAGGCCATAGAGGAACAATCTAATGAGAATTTGCAGAAAATTATCATGAACAGTTAAACTAATGATCAACAAACATGGCTATGACTTTTGTGTGTGTGTGCTATGAACTGAACAGTCAATGATTTTTCTTAATACCATATAATAAGAAAAAAACTTATCACATAACTATTAGAGGAACCTGTGGACCAACAGAGTAATGTGCGGATGCCATTCACTGTCCTCTACTGAACGTGAGTGAGAAAATAACTGCCCATACTAGATGCTCATGATGTAGATAGAATACTTTCTTAAGATTCAACATTATCTCCACTAAAATTACTTAACAATCACTAAGCGATAAGGAACTACGCAGATAACGAAGATCACCAATCAATGATATTCATTAGAAAAGTAGGTCTTCCATAATTCCTAGATTAGATATCTCTCTTACAAAACATAACGATATCGACATGACAAACTACAATTGATGAATATCTCTTCATTGTTGGGGGATAGAATCGATAGACCATTAACCCTGCAAGAGAGGAAAACGAGCTGAACGGCTAAGAATATTGTTTGTATATTAGTGCCAATTTTTAGAACTCAACACACACACTAAAAAAACAAATATTATCAACTATGCTTACATGGCTATTAGTGATGCTTCTGTATGATTCATTTCATGGTTGGAAGGAATACCCTGATAAGGTCCTTAGCAGTGACTTTTTTCCTACATGTCGGGCATTTAGCTTGGACAGATATCGCATTCTTTATGCACCCTTTGCAGAAGATATGACCACACTTTGTTGACACCTCCTCAGTAAATGGAGAGATACATATTGGGCAGTTAAATTTTGGTTCCTCTACAGGAGCCACAGCCATGGACTTTCTCTGAACAAGATAATAAAACTTGGTGAGCTAAACTCCAAGCAGCAAAAACTATTAAAAAAAAAATCACCACATCTCTTACCGGCTTGTTAAGCTCAGCCGAGTCAGCACTAGTTTGATCAGAGCGACGCCTTGTGGATCTAGTATTGGTACCTGTATTCATACCATCACACTAACCAAAGTGAACAAAGAAATACACTTACTGTATTCTCCCAATTATATAAGACATGATGATATTGCAACACAAAGGAACCATTCAAATTCTGGTTCACCTGAGTCTACATCAACAACTACGGGACCTCTACGTGCGCCTCTTGATTTGATTCTAGCCTGGAATAATAATGAAACAGTTTCAACAAACTTTTACATAAACACCATGACTTAAGAAAGGGGAAAACAAAGGGAGAGAGAAGAGAGCAGACCAGAGCAAAAGCAGATGCAGTTGATTCAACAACATCATCATCATCTTCCATGGCATCTATAACGATCAGAGGAGGAGCAGGCACAATCTCCGGCACCACAGTTGAAGATTGTTCATCCCCTTGTTGATCTCCCTGGTGTTCGCTTTGAGTCCCATTCACATCATCCCTCCTTCGAAGTCTCATATTTGTTCTCACCACCCGAGAAGTCATACTCCAACTGTGAGTTACGCCAAAACCTTTCAAAGTTTCAGTCACAAACAATATGAGTCACTACTGAATTAGGCTACTCTCAAGTTCAGCTCAAAAAGTACAAAGATTTAACTTCTCAGCAACAAAAGTATTCAAAGATTTAAGTCACATTCACTATGAATTGAAGAACTCGAGCAAAAAGGCAAGATTTTTTATCAAAGAACTTAAAAAAAATTCAAACTTGAAAATATCCAGTAAGGCGGTAAAGTATACATCTTTGTTGAAGATCTACCCAGTGACAGTGGAAGTGGAAACCCACGAGGAAACGAACAAAGAAACAAGAAAAATCAAACAGAGAACTCAATCGACAGATCCAGAGATAGAGAACCATGAGAGATTGTACAATTCAGGGCAGAGAAATTCAAAGTTTGTACCTTTTAAGAGAGGAAGCTGTCGAAGATGAAGCAGAACTGGAGAGAAGAATGAGAGAAACGAAAGGCTTCAAAAGGATTTAGTATACAAAGAACCAAAGGATTACTCAATCACTACTTTGGATATGAGATTTGACACCGTTACACTTTTTTTATGTTGTGTTGTGTGGGTTGAGATTGAGTCCACTATATCAAATCCCATGATTAGTCATAACTTGTACTCTCCATACCAATTTACATGCCTCAACCGTACAGTCGTCGTGTTGTTTAAAGACTTCTTTTTTTTTTTTTTTTTGGTAAGATAAAAAGACTATTTTTTTTCGTTGGTACTTGCTACCAATAATACTTTATTTAATTCACACGACGACTCAAATGACTCACCTCTTGATATGACCAAGGCCCGTGGGCTTTCCTTTTTTGGACAAAAGCCCGTGGGCTTTCCTAACAGATATAAATACATTGATATCTTACGCAATTATTTTGTCTTATAATCATCAATAAACCAATTTTTTTCATTACAAAAATTCAATTACACAACACAAACACACTACCATCCTTACTTGAGAATCAAATTTAATTTAAAAATAAAAAGCTCCATCGTTGTCTCCAAAAACTTCAATCCTTTTGTTACAAATTAAAAAATATGATATATCCAAGAAAATGAGGTAAGTTCTTCAATTCATAAATATGTACATTTTCTTCAATATTTGGTTCCCTTTCGGCCCCATGGAAAGCAGCAGACCTATATACAAATCCAATTTTCACGTTAATACACATATCATAACGATGGAACGATATAACAAAAAAAAAAATTACTATATAATTTCACTTTAGATAACTTACCTTGGAGGAGGAACTGGATGGTGCGGGAGATTCACGTTGACCGTTGATGGGACGAGAAGGCGTGTTGCCGGCTGTTCCACCGTATGATCTGCCAGCTTCTTTTCTCTCTTCTTTGACTTGGTCGAAAATGTGTGTGTAACTCATGTTCTCCCCTGCACCCACTGATCCTGGGAATGGCGGTATTGTTGTCGCTCCCTATATATCATCAACGTTCACCATATCAAGTAATGATAAATAAGCAAACCAATTTCATTAATAATCACATATCTTGAACTATATAAATGTAACTCTTCAAACAACAATTCCTACGTCTACTACTACCAAAACAAAAATCAAAAACATTTTATACTTCGATATATGACTAAACATATATTAAAGTATGATCCACGTTCATAGTTTGTTTGTGTTCATACCCTTCCGTTGTTGCCGCCTCTATTGTTTTGTCTAGGCGGCGCTGGACGAGGAGCTGGTGGCTGCCGCTGGTTTGCGGCTGGACCTCCATAACCTCCATATAGTCCACCTCCGCCTCCATTTCCGGCCTTGTGTCCGCTTCCGCCCCCTCCTCCGCTTCCGTAGAGTCCCCCGCCTCCGTATAGTTGATCCGCCGGGGGAGCTCTGACTCTGTTGTTTTTATCGGCTGGTGTAGGTGCTCTCGGTGTGTCCTCCTTAACCGGTTTTGGTGGTTCTGGTCTTTGATTTCTGCGAGCAGGCTGAGGAGGAGGAGGAGCTTGTTCTTGAGGTTTGGTCTCTGGTTTCTCAATAGATTCGTACAAGTCTTGTCGTTTGTTTGTTCTTGCATTGTCAAAGACGACCGTGAATGGTTGGTCTTGGTTGCTCCAGTCCCCGAACTTTGGAACGTGTGGACGGTTCTGCAATCAATCATTAAACAATGAAAATGTTTTAGAGAAGATGGTCAAAATTAGGAGTCTAATGACTTCAAATTCAAATATCAAACTTGGAATGCAAGAAATCGACATGTATGTGAGTGAAACTAATCAGAACTATGAGAGCTAACTAAGCTCAAGCTTTCCATCACACACTAGGACAGGTTCAATTAAGAAGACAAAATACATACGAAAGTCAACTGATTTGAAACAAAACACAGATCTCTGTTCTGATATATGTGATTAAGCCAATCATATAAACAATCATTGTGATTGTGAAAAGACCAGACAAAATAGGATCGATAAGTTAAATTTCCGACAAACATACGACGTCTATGATGGTTTCGTCATAAACATTTTTGAGATATAAAGATTGGAGATGAGAACAAACGAGATGGAGAGTATATACAAAAAGAGGGTTTTCCAACTTACTGCCATATTTCTTGATTGATCTAAAACGAGAAATGAAGAAAGGCTTCAACAATGGCTAGCTAGGTCTGAACTCTGAACAAGAGGGATAAAAGAGAGAGAGAGAGAGAAGTACTAATGGATATATAAAAAAGTGGCGTTGACGATTGGTGTTAGTCTGTAAAGTTTGAATGTCTCCGTTTCTTCTCTCAAAGTCTTCTACATTGACTCCTTCAAAACCTTACGGCGTGACTTGGTTTTAACCGCGTCCCAAAGCCTTGCCAATGAGAGAGATTTTCAGATTTACTTAGAATATTGATATGTATATATATACTCATCATGTATATATATACTCATCTTATGTTAATAAATAAATCAACCCTTTCTAAGTTATATCATTTACTAATAAGACCGGAACCACACGTACGTTTCAACACTAAAAACATCATAAATGAGTAATGTCGCAATAATATTACGATGTTGATTTATTTATAAGTTAACCTGTTAATTTCTATAATGATTTTTTGACAAACTGTTGCCGAATACGTTGTAAAAGGAACTATATATATATATTATTATTTGATAAAAATTAAAAAGGTTTGCTGGTGAATGAATTGCCAACATGCTTACAACTGCAACTATTGTATTTCGTTATATTAGTATCTCTAGCTAATTAATTACCACAAGACATATATAAAATTCAATGGTGGATGAATGTACGACGAGTTCAATGGCTGTCTCTATATATTATGCCTAAAGGTTATACCCAACTTGTAACCACCAACTTTTATAATGTTTTTAGTTTTGACTTTAGCAAATTAGTCCATCAAATTATAACCACTTGTTTCTGATTTTTGAAATAGTTATTACTTATTAGGTATTATGTAAAAAGAAAAAACGGAATAGCAAATAGGTGCGTTGTAGAAGAAAAGAGGTTGGCAATTGGCATGGTGAGGTCTTGTTCTAATCTAAACCTCGATTACTAGTAATCTAAACCTCGATTACTAGTAATCAAACGTGGTGGTATATGCAATTATGAAACTATATAATGATAATGCGGTTATGAACTATATCAAGAAAACGAATTAGTCTTCTCCAAGATAGTCACACAGTTTTGTCAAAAGAAAAAAAAAGATAGTCACACAGTAAGCATTGTAGGATTACACTTTTTGACTGGTCATGGACTCACGGACCACGGTAATACGCAAGTTTATGTCACAAACATTGACCTCTAAAGCAAAAACATACTTTTGTAATAAAATGAACTCTCGTTGTTAAAACACTTTTTAAAGTCTTAAACACTCTGCCGTATTTCTTGCTGCGAAACCAATCGTCTTCTTCAATTCCCAGAGTCTTCTTTTGTTCTCCGCATACTCCTCTCTGTTTCATTGTTTCTTGGTGGTACCAAACGGTTTAGCCGCTGATATCGCGTAAAAGCTACTCAATTTTGGATCTTTTAGTGTTTTCCGATCTGGATTTTGTTTTCAGCTCGAAATTTTGATGCCCAGAAGAGTTACAGAGGAAGTGAATTTAGGGTTTTTACATTGGGCGTGAGTTTTGATAAAAAGGCACAAACTTTACCCTTTTGGTCGGAATCAGAGACATGATTCAGTTACTATTCCTGGTTCTGTTCGCAGAAGGTGCGATTGCTTTCTTACTACTGGTAAAGGTTGGTCCTTTAAGGGAGCTTGTAATGAAGAGCTTAGACCAGCTTAAATTGGGGAAAGCTCCAGCTACTGTGAAAACCATCGCCGGAACCATGTTTGTGAACTTCCTCTCGAATCTCATGAATATAATCAAGATCCAGAACAAGGGTGCGAAACTCGGGACAATGTCTCCTATGGATCAAGTCCTCTGGAGAACACACTTGCTCGAGGCTTCTCTTATGGGTCAGTTTCTTTTTCTTTCTTTTGTTTGAATGAATCTCAGTGTAGATGCTATGTTCTAGATTAGTAAATTGGGGCAAACTCTGTTACCCTCTTCCCCTGTACCCAAAATTATAATCCCCACTTTAGCTGTTGCTCCTAGCTTAGTTGTTATTAGCAGGAGATTTGGCCTGAATAATAAGAGGCTGATTCAACATGTACTGCTGGAGGATGATATGAATAGAAGCAAACAAAACCTTACATTGTTGTGTAATATAGTGAACTGGAAAACTAATAACATGATTTGTGCGAATACATATCTTTGGCAAGGAGGATCTCTATGGTTGTTTTCATTCTAGTGGTTCCATATAGTTGTACTTGGTACTGTCTGTGTTGATTGATGTTCACCAAATTTGGAATCTTCCTGTGGATTTTAAGGAGTAGTGAAACTCATTCTGATATTTGCCTCATATGGTCTTGCAGGTGTAGTGCTCTTTTTCGGCTTCATTATTGACAGGACACATCATTACCTCGGAAAGCTAATCACTTTGAGAAGCAATGACGGGTCATCGAAAGGAGAACTCGATCAACTTAGGAAGGAGAGAACTGAACTGAAAGAGAAAGAAGAGAAGGCATCAAAGGAAATCAAGCAGCTGAAAGAGAAACTGTCATGTGTATTAGAGAATCTGAAGAAAGCAGAGAATGAAGCCAAAGAGAAAGAAACGAAGCTCGAAACAGCTGAAGCTCATGTTACAGCTCTTCAAAAGCAGTCTTCAGAGCTATTGTTGGAGTATGACAGATTGCTTGAAGACAACCAGAATCTCCAAACGCAGATATTGGCTGGAACCAAAAAACCCTGAACTGATATAAGATTTCTTAAGATACGATTTTAATAGGGTTTTAGAGTGTTTGTTAACGAATATGCGGATATAGGCATCTGAGGAATTCTTGTAACATTTATCTTTTTTGGTTTCAGTAAAGCTCACTTGCTTTTTGTTTAACTTGAAGGCAATGGAATTGCTCTTTGTTCTCATTGATGCTGTCTTTCAAATGTTGAAATTTTACGCAAATTAATTACATCAGCAAGAAGCCATGTTATGTGTAATGAAACTTTCAGAGTAGTATTACCAAGAAGCGTTGTCGATTTGATTGACCATAAGTTGAGTAAAAGAACTATGAGGAGCAAAAAGGAAAAAAAAAGGAAATTCTAACGCCGTCTGTGGGGATCGAACCCACGGCCACGTGGTTAAAAGCCACGCGCTCTACCACTGAGCTAAGACGGCTATTGAACAATTGTTCATAATTAAGATATATAAGATATTCAAATACTACGAACTAACAAAATCGACGCGAGAGAAGTAAAGCAAGTGTTGCGGTATCTTCAACCCTGGGGAAGCACCGATGGAAGAAACCTCCGATCGTCTAAATCCGACGACAGACACTTCGGGAGTCACGCCGGAGTTTGATCCGAAGACTATGCGTTCCACAAAACCTGGATTGAAGCGTCTCTTCATCACCACCTCTGTGCTTTTTTCATTCCTTTTAGGTATTAGTTTTGGACTTTCTTCTTCATCATCCCTTAAGCTCCGACTACTATTAGATCTCTTGCTTCCTTTACTTTACCTTTTTCCCAATTTCTGAGGTTTCAGGTGTACCGTTTCTTTGGAAGTCAGTTGAAATATATCGCTCTCCGTTACCGTTCCACGACATAGACTCACTCTCCGATCAAATTGAGTCGACGCCTTTGCGATTCCCTTGCAATCTCCACGCCGTATTCGTTGGTTTCGAATCGAAGGATCCGGATAACTTAAGATCTCAGATACAAGATGGTATAAATCAGTTGACTCATCAAAGTTCACAATGTGGTTCTTGCAATGTCTCCATCTCTGTCACCGTTCAAAACCTAGCTGAGCAGTGCTTAGAAACACTTGCTCACAATCCTTCCACGTGCTCTTATCGTTGTGGAGTGATCATAAGAAATGAGTTTGGTGTTGGATTGGATGATACTGTGGATGAGTCACTGAATGATGTGTTTAGTGGATGTTCTGAGAACAGTGGGAAAACGTACAGTGTTGTTGTGGTGAATAAAGAGAATGCCAATGGTGAAGATGAGGTAATAAAGGCTGTGGTGGGAAAGAGAAGGCATGCGTGGGTTGTGGGGAGTGGATTAGAAGAGAGATATGGTGACATTGTGGCTAGAGTTTCTGAGATTTTTGTTAAAGTGTTTATGAATGGTGGAAGAGATGAAGAGTCAATCCATGGGGAGTTTATGCCTGTGGGATCAGATGGGAAGATTGTTCTTTCCTTCAGTCTATTAAATTCCAATCCACGTGATTGGGTCTACGATTGGTAATGATCCAAGACTTATCCTGTCTCACCTTTTTTTGGATTTGTTTCAACCTTAGCGTTTAGTGTTTACCGTTTCTTTTGCTTTGTTTGTGTGCTACGTTGACAGGGACTTTCAGAGGATAGACGACGCATTGTTGGCTCCGGTGACTAAGGCCTTAGCACCTATAGCTAATATAAGTGTCGAAAGTCAGGTAGCTTTTACCACGAGACCCAAATATTTGGCATCTTTGCTATTCTCTCGAGCTACTGTTTTATGTCTTTGTCTGTCTTTAGGTTTTGTATCATACACCGAAGTCTTCGTTTTCATCTTGGGATGAAAAACTTCAGAGCTACATCTTTAGGACCAGTGATCTTCCCTTTTTCGTACGTACTCTTTCTCTCAATCTCCATGAATAATTTAACTGATTGTTTAAAAGATCATCTTAAATGGTTCTGCCAGGTGAATTCGAACGAATGGCACTTGGATACTTCTGCTGGAGCCAGTGGACGGTCTAAAATACTGCAATTTGTGGTGTATATTATTTTACCCTGCCCATCCTTGCTTATTATGTTGCCTGATACTGTGACTATACTATACTGTTTCCTGATAAGTGAGCAGATATGTTTACACAGAAATATCTCAACTCTATGATCTTTCCTCATATTGTCAGATATATTCCATCTGGAAAAGAGTGCCCTCTTCTTCTACAGTTGCCAAATGGGGAGATATCTAAAACAAATGGCTTCATATCTCCGGTTAGTATCCACACATCAACATTTTCTTTCCTTCTCGTAATCTGTCGGTTGTGAAAACAATGGCATCTTGTCAATTTGTTCTATAGATGTGGGGCGGTGTTATTGTGTGGAACCCGGAAAGTTGTGATAAGGATTCTGAAAGCCCTATTAGGAACACGATATCGCCTCAGGTTCGGTTCACTTTTCATAGTCATAATATGCTTTATACCAGTTATATATTGGTTGGTACTTTCATACTCACTTTTCAGATTTCATAGTTACTTTTCATCGAGTATTTGCAGAGCATTGGAAGATCACTGAAGTATCATCATTGATTTTTGCACTTTTTTGAAACAGGATCTCGAGCAGATTGTTGAAATTTTCTTGGGACAATTTCGACAACTATTTGGCTTTAAGTCTGAAGCCATTTATACCAGTGGATTAGGCACTTACAAGATTTTGCCTAGTGAAAGAGGCTTCACAGAGTGGTAAGAATTCATAAACCTAAAATTGATGTGAGCTTATGGATCGACAAGTTTTAAAAGTAAAACACTGGATGCTAATGAGGAATATTGATGGGTGTTGTCTTTACTGCTGTATCATTGCAGGGAATTGGATGTCTTGTCACGGAAGCACACATGCTTCAATCTCCATTCTTGTTCAACAACCCTCGGTTCTCTCTCTAGATTGGTGTGTTATTAACTCCACATGCCTAGTTATAGCACGCTCTGCTGCATCGTGGTGTTTCCATTTCAATTTTTTCTAATTCTAATCACTTGACACTTGCAGGTTCGGTCACTCCCTAGGATGATTATCAAGGATGAAATTGGAGAACAAGTATGTTTCTCAAATAGAACCCTTTTCTAGAGACCTTTTTCTGTTCTAATCATTCCATTGTGTTCCCCCAAACCAGGTGAAATATTCTCTGAAAGCAGCAAAGTTGGCTCAGTCTAATGCTTCTTTGGGAGGATACAGTTCTTCAGCCAGTATGTTACTCTTCATATATATTCAAAATAATATTGTTCGACCTTAGTATATGTGAATGTAACAAGAAATTGCGATTTTGTGTGTCGTAAAGGTTCATCCAGGGAAGCAAGGTCCCTAGCCGAGAATGCCTTCTTCCATCCGTCTATCATGTCCGTCAGCTACTTCTCTTATGAACATTGCTTTGCAGTGTACTCGGTAAGATTCCTTGTCTCTACTACTATTATTAGCATCTTCTTGTTTCTCTGAGACTCATATGAATATGCTTTCTTGGATAGCCATTCTTCCTGCCCGTGGTAGGACACATTGTCCTTGCAGCATTTCGAGAATGGAAGAGATACAGACAAGAGAAGGCAAAGTACTTGACATGGCTAACCAGAAAGAAGACAGCATAGGATCCTTTAGCTTACTACATATTCCCTGTAACTTAAGTTTTTATGCTTGAATACAAATTATGATAACAATACATTGCATTGAGAAGCGAACTCTAGGTTTCCTTTGAATTTTTGCCATCGTGTTTATCTTCTCGAGGCCTTTTTGTCATTGAGTTTATCTTGAGGCTTCTCTAACATCAAAAGTGGTGCAATCAAACAGTGTATGTTTCACCATGTTTAAGATTACAGATGTCTAACCGAAATACTAAGCTCTTGAAAAGGGCAAAATACAATCAAGAAAAAGAGGGCCAAATCCAGAATCACTTCTCACAATTCTTAATTTAACAACTCCAGGACACCATTCAGCTGAGCTTCAAACCATCATGTAGAAGTCACTAAGCTCTTAGCGTTTAGATCCCAAAGCAAGAAGTATCTTCTTCCTCGGACCCTACAATAAAAAACACGGCTTATGAAAAGAGCGTAAAATCTTCCTCAGTAAGAAACTGAGTGTGGTACAGATCAAACAAACTGAGAAAATGTCGTTCATTCAAAATCTGTAAGATTGTATATAACAAGTGTAGCAGCTTGAACATGAAGCTTACCATTGGTATGAGCATAGCCTTGAGGTCATCATCTGTCATATGCATGAGAGCATCCATATCAACCTGTAAAAAGGATAAGAAAGTTATATATGTGTCATCAATAACAAAGACATAAATATCAGCTTGATAGAAGACATTGCATACTTCTTCAACTTGAAAAGCAGTTGAATATTTCTCGAGACCCAATGACTCCAGAAAGCTATCAACCGATGCATCAGCCTGAAACAAAAGAAGACAAGCTAAGAGACAATAGTGGATGGCATGTATACAAGAGATTTGTCTAACTATATGTTCGCACCGGTCAGAAGAATGGTTTCTCCCAAGGAATAAAGTAGTGATGGAAAAAATAGTTGAAGAAAAGTGAATCATATTGCCTGCTGTGATTTCTTCCTGGTAGCTTGATTGGAAGTTTTTCTAGTCTCTGTTTCAGTCGCTACGCTCTTCATGCTTGGTCTAGCAGCCTCCACTTTAGATTTTGGCGGGTCACTGTTTTTTGGTTGATTCATTGTCCCAGAAAGCTTTTCCCGTAAATCCCGCACGCCTGAACCGGCTTCTCGCCCACTTTGAGACCCATGCTGTCTCTTTTGGAGCTTCAAACGAAGATCTCTAGGATCAACTCTGCGATCTTCATACGCCATCAGACAGAAAAATCAACAACCATAAAGAAATACTTTTGCCAATACTTAAAATTTTCAACTGGAAAGAACAGGTGAGAGAGAGAGAGAAAAACATACTTGAAAGTTGAGGTTTTTCACTACTGAAAAGATCATGCTCCCATTTGTCATCCTGCCTTTGCCTGAAAGCATGAAGAACGAGAAACGTGTGATTAACAATGAAGACTAACGAGCTGAATATAAACCATCCTCCAACGCAAAAGCAAAACAAAGTTCATCACATAAAGATTCAAATCAATTGCCTCAGAACCCTTATAAAATCACAAAAAATCAAGTCCCAAAAACAATCACGAAACACAATAATATCAGATAGAGTTATAACTATGCAGGTCGGGGACTCAAAGTAGAGAAGCTCATAAAGCTGATATATTTGGAAAAAAAAATCAGTGAAGTTGTTTGAAACTACCAATTTCAAAGGACAAAATCATAGAATCAGAAAGTCCTACCAACCTAACCAAATGAGCAGAATCCATACCCTTAATTCATAATCAAGCTTGGGCTACTAAAAGGAACATTATAATGTAAGCTACATCTCTACACCAAGTACTAGCTAAACACATTGAAGAATCCTCAAGAACATTAAGCTAAATCTCTGACAAAAAGTTAAAAAAGAAGGGAGAGAAATTAGAACCTTTTGCCAGTGACTTGTCGGAGGCGAGTAGAGATATCGCCAGAAGAACCACCATTGATACGATCCTTAACCACCTTCCTGGTACCACCAGACTCAGCCTCCAATTTATCAGCATACATCTTTTTTTATCTTCCTTGGATTGAAAACACACACAGAAAATTATCCTAACCCTAAATCAAGAAAACCCAAAAAGACGAGAAATGTCTTGTAGACTATTTAGCAGCTCCGAGATGCAAATAGAAACCCTAGAAATCTCTACCCAGAAAATCACAGAGAAAATAGAGGAGCTCTTCAACAGAAACAATCCATTAATGAAAATAGAAAAAGAACTGCGGATTTTGCACACGACGCCTTTGGCCTTCTCACGAGGATCTTCGTTTTAGAGAATTTGGGCAAAATTAACAATCTCCAATCAAGTGAAATAGGTCGGGTCGGGTCGAGAATCAGGACTAACCGGTTTGATTGTCAAATTAACAATCCAATGCGATTGAACCGGTTTAATCCGGCAATTCAAAAGATTTCGCGGTTTGATTTTTCATTGACAACGCGGTTAAGTTAATTCCTTTGATTTATTTTTCAACACGCGGTTCGCTTTTTTTTTTTTTTTTTTAAAAAAAAAACATCGATTCCTTTCCTGTAATGTAATGGTCTTCTTTTTAGATTAAAAACTAAAAAAAATCCCTCAAATTGAAAAAGGTTTGAAACTCAGAAAAGCGCTACCTTCTTCGTTAATTCTCTCCGTTTCTTCTCTATGAGTGATTCAATCCTGCTTCGACACCATATCTAGGGTTTCTGTCGTCTGATTAGGTAAACTCCTGCGTTTGATTTTTTTTTTTTTTTTTTTTGGGGTTTTATCCCTTTTTCTTTGTTGTTTACTAGTTTCAATCTTAAGAAGTTGCGACGCGACAAGCTCAGATTCAGGATCCCTAAAATTTTCTCTATTTTTTTTTTTCTTCTTTTGTTTTCGTTGGTTACAAAAGAACAACAACGTTTCGTATCTTCTCTAGAACTTACGGTTTTTTTTTTTTTTTTTTGCAATATCAGTTGCACCTAGGTCACTTGTCCGAATCTGAATAGGTTTTTTTTTTTTTTTTGGGTGTATCCCTCGATTTCTACATGTTTATGTTTTGCACTTGTAGGGTTTTTTCGTTAGTGTGTAAGCTGCTGAGTTCTCTGATTTTTTTGTTGGTTTGTAGAAAATGTCACGAGCTGAGGAATTGTGGGAGAAGCTAGTAAATGCCGCGTTACAAAGAGACAGAGTAGGAGGAGTTGCCGGTGCTCAACAGGGCAGTATTGTTAACTATGTCCCTTCTTCACTCGCAAACAATAGAGACATAGATGCTATCCTGAGAGCTGCTGATGAGATCCAGGATGAGGATCCCAACATTGCTAGGATCTGTAAGTTTTTTTCTTTCCTGAGCGGGTTTAGGTTTTTTATTTCCTCTGTGCAATGCCACTGTTTTGATCTTCTTGACAATTGTTTTACTGCAGTGTGTGAGCATGGTTACTCACTTGCACAAAATCTTGATCCTAATAGCGAGGGCAGAGGTGTTCTACAATTCAAAACTGGATTGATGTCTGTTATTAAGGTATGTTTCTCTTCTCTACAGTTCTAAGTTTGATACTGTCATCCGTAAGTACTTCACTATATATGTTTGTAGTGTCATTGTCAGCTGCGTTAATTCTGTGATGCCATTATTGTTGTTAAGCTTGTATTAGATGATCAATGTGTGGTAGATAATTTGGACTTTCTCTTACTTGTAATGCATTGCTAGTATATTATGATATCGACTTCGTTGGATTTTCTTAATATAATTTACCGATGGTTTTTTCATCTATATGCTTTGTACTCTCTTGGTTAACTGTAGCAAAAATTAGCAAAAAGAGAGGTTGGGACCATAGACAGAAGTCAGGATATTCTCCGACTACAAGAATTCTACAAGTTGTACAGAAAAAATAACAATGTTGACAAGCTGAAGGAGGATGAAAAGCAGCTTCGTGAGTCGGGGGTTTTCACTGACGAGTATGTACATAAATCATAATCGTTCAATTTTATGTTCTTACTATGGTTGTTGAACGCCTAACTTAACTCAGACATCTTAATTGCTGTCCTTACAATTTGATATTGGCTTCCAGGCTGGAGCGGAAAACAGTAAAAAGGAAAAGAGTTTTTGCCACCCTTAAAGTTCTGGGAAGTGTGTTGGAGCAATTGGCAAAAGAGATTCCTGAAGAGGTGGTGTAGATTTCTTTGAACACCTCTCACTTCATTCTTACATTTGTTGAACTGAAAAGGGGATTTGTGAGGATGAGAATGTAACTCCAAAACAAGTCGATGCAATTACATACCTATTCAACTAACAGTTACTTGTTTTGTACCTCTACAGCTTAAGCATGTTATTGACTCAGATGCTGCTATGAGTGAAGACACAATTGCTTATAACATTATTCCTCTTGATGCTCCTGTCACTACAAATGCCACTACGGCTTTCCCTGAGGTGAGTTATTTTCTATACTGTACATTCATGCATGTTATGTAGCTTGTCTTGCTTGATAACAAAAAAATGTGAGCAGGTTCAAGCGGCAGTGGCAGCATTGAAGTATTTTCCAGGCTTGCCAAAATTGCCTGCTGATTTCCCCATTCCCGCCACAAGGAATGCTGATATGCTTGATTTTCTCCACTATATATTTGGGTTTCAGGTTTGTATATCCGAAAAGAGCTTATCCAGCTTCATAGCGCACATGAGGGCTTTTTCTTTTTTCTTTGGTTTTTCATTTTCTAATATATCAATTTTAATGACCTCAGAAAGACAGTGTCTCAAATCAGCGTGAACATATAGTTCTTCTTCTGGCTAATGAGCAATCTCGTCTTAATATTCCTGGAGAAACAGAACCCGTAAGTCCCAGAGTTATTTCAATTTCATATGATTATTTGCTGAAAAAGCTTGTGGATACAACGTAATATTTGTGATCTTGGGTTTATTACTATAGCAAAAACTTAATATCAATTATTTTTGTGTTCATTCTAGAAACTTTAGGCGTGGTAATTGTGCACTGCACATGTTCCAAGCTTGTCTGCCTCTTTATTTAGAAGGCAATGAGTTGAATTTTAAGATCTGATGAATAATTTTGTTCTCTTGTGCTCAGAAACTGGATGACGCTGCAGTGCATAAGGTGTTCTTGAAGTCCTTGGAAAACTACATTAAGTGGTGTGATTACCTCTGTATTCAACCTGCTTGGAGCAAGTAAATTATCCTCTCTCCCTTCTCTATTTTTCCTGCTACAAGATTACCACTCTTGCATACTCATTGCAAACATTTTGTAAGATGCAGTTTAGAAGCCATCAGTGGAGAGAAGAAACTGCTGTTCCTCTCTTTGTACTTCCTGATTTGGGGAGAAGCTGCCAACATACGGTTTCTTCCAGAATGTTTGTGCTACATATTTCACCATGTGAGTTTATGCTGACTGCTTATTTTCTCCTTATGTTAATGGGTTTCTAGTGTCCCTTCATTGCTGTTTTAAGATGAATGAAATCTCCTAACTACCTACCGCTCTGACTTGCTACTGTTTCATTTTTGTCACTAAATGTTGTTCGTTTGTCCTTTGTGCTCATGCCGATTATTTTCTACAGATGGTTAGAGAAATGGATGAGATCTTGCGCCAGCAGGTTGCTCGCCCAGCTGAGAGTTGTATGCCAGCCGAAAGTCATGGCTCTGATGATGGTGTATCATTCCTTGATCATGTCATTGCTCCGCTATATGGAGTGGTTTCAGCGGTATGTTCTCTGAAAGATTCTTTCACCCTAGACTTCATCGGATTTTCCCTCTCTCTGCTCTCTTCATGTTATATAAGAAGTATCTTCCGTGATGATACTAATGATTGAATTAGTGATTGAATTAGTGATTGAATAGGCATGGATCTCTTGGTCAATAAATTTGTTGTACCAACGGGCAATTTTTTTTTTTTTTTTTTTTTTTTCATTTGGTATTTCTTTATGGGTTTCGCTGCATTCACAATTCAAAATGTTGACATACGTTTCATATCCTGTATATTTGTTGATATAATCTTTGTTGGTTGCTAGTATTTTATTCCAGTATCGTATCTCAAAACAGAATGCTGTTTTTATCGTGCTTTCTTATCTATAAATATTCATTTTGTAAATTGTGTTTTTGATTTTGATGTAATAATCATGCATAGACTTGTACTGTTATCTAATGGTGTATGTGCAGGAAGCTTTTAACAATGACAATGGCCGAGCACCTCATTCAGCTTGGAGAAACTATGATGATTTCAATGAATATTTTTGGTAAATACTTAATATCTTTGTCTTTTGGGTGAATTTTCATTGCCTCTGCTGGGTTTCTTACAATTTTTATTTTCAAGGTCGCTTCACTCCTTTGAGCTTGGTTGGCCGTGGCGTACCAGTTCATCTTTTTTTCAGAAACCTATCCCGAGGAAAAAGGTCTGCAATGCCCCTTGTAGAATTTAATAAAGATTTTGTTTTCATATTGGTTTTGTTGCTTCTTTAATGCATGTAGCTATTCGTTTACCTTTGAGATGGCAATTTGAAAATGTCTATAAGTCAGCTCCTAGACCATGTTTTAAAAGTTGTATTGAAGTTAGATGACGTTTGGTCTCGCTGTTGTACTCATTTACTTTCCTTGACGCTAAGTAGGTTCCCGACTTTGTATTAATTATATTTAGAGAACTTGGTGTTAGGTCCTTATCTGTATAGTTTAAAATCTGGATACAGACTTCCACTTTTTTCCCATAGGTGTATCTGATGTTAAATATACTGGTTTTATCCTTGCAGTATGAGCTTAAAACCGGCAGGGCCAAACATCGAGGAAAAACTTCCTTTGTTGAGCACAGGACATTTTTGCATCTCTATCACAGTTTCCATCGGTTATGGATATTCCTTGCTATGATGTTTCAGGTTTGTACCCCGTCTCAGGGTTCCGTTTACTTGTAATGCTCTCTCTCGGTATTCTCAGACGAATTTATAGTCAACACCTATCCTTGGTAGCCTGCTTTTTTCTTGAACTGTTGTTTTATAGTTGCGAACTTGTGTTACCTGCTCAAGATATTTGTTTTAACCTGTTCTTTAACTCGTTTTGGTAGTATTAATTATATCTTCTCGAAAAAAGGTTCGACTAATACTCTTGACAAAATTCGTTACAGGCATTAGCCATTATTGCGTTCAATAAAGATGACCTTACTTCCAGTAAAACTTTACGTGAAATCCTCAGCCTGGGTCCGACTTTCGTAGTTATGAAGTTTACTGAGAGTCAGTCTTAAACCTCATACACTTTACTTTATCTTCAATTATTGTTATGAATTAATGAAGAATAAAACATACGTTTAATGTTAATAGGTGTTCTGGATGTTATCATGATGTATGGTGCCTATTCCACAACAAGACGTCTGGCTGTTTCTCGCATTTGTCTTCGTTTCGTTTGGTTTGCCGCTGCTTCCGTCTTCATATCTTTCCTCTATGTGTATGTTAATATTATTTTCTTTTACCTTCTCCAGCTCTCATTTTCTATGTGCTATGTTCCTTTACTTTTGGTGTAACTTTTGCATTCCTTTGTTTAATATTGTTTTGTGTGTCCAGGCAAGCACTTAAAGAACCAAATATTGAATCAGGCATATTTAAGCTTTATGTGATCGTCATAGCCATCTATGGTGGTGTTCAGTTCTTTTTTAGTATCCTGATGCGGTTCCCAACTTGTCACAACATTGCTAATAAATGTGACCGGTGGCCTGTGATTAAATTCTTTAAGTGGATGCGCCAGGTTTGAACCTCATGTTTCTCTTTCGTTTGTAATACTTGAAATTTCTTAATATCTTCTGATCTCTGATGCTTACTTGTTTCTTTCAGGAGAGACACTATGTTGGCCGTGGCATGTACGAAAGGACATCTGATTTTATATGGTGTGTGAAAATCAGCACTTCAGCAGATATACTTGTTTAATGATACCAACATACTTCATCCCATACGGTCTTTATGTTTTTGTTTTTTTAATTTGTAAAGAATTTACTGACCCAATCATACAACACAGGTACTTGCTATTTTGGCTTGTCGTTCTGTCTGCAAAGTTCTCATTTGCGTACTTCCTTCAGGTTGGTATTTCTAGCTGGAAGCAAAATTGTAACATGTTGACAGTAGTACTGAAGATTGTGATTTTTTATGCATATATATATACATATGTTACACGGATAAAATACTACATATGTACCAAAAGTTTGTCTTCTCTGTGTTAATCAAGAATCTCCTTTTGTATTCAGTATAGATTCTAGCTCAAGTTCTCCTGTGTATCCTTAGAGTTGGACGTAAATTTATGCATGCAGGCATCAAATATATTTTTGAGCAGAAAGAATCATATTCATTTGACAGTTGACTCTTTATTGTGATCTCTTGTAGTCACATCCTGAAGTAATTGTTCGATAAACATGGCAATATGCTTTGTTTGGCAGTTAAAGTGCGAATCGGATTACTTATTTTCTCATGCTGATGAATTTGCAGATTGAGCCGCTCGTTGGCCCCACAAGGATTATAGTAAAGCAGAACAATATTCCGTACTCCTGGCATGATTTTGTATCAAAAAGTAAGTACGGAATTTGTAGTTTTTGTTTAAATTGACCATAGACCAATGCTTAATTTTTCGTAAGCGTAGTTGCTTAATGGATTGTGATTGTGGTGTATTATGTTAGTTCTTTCTGGAATCGTACACCTATGCTTGTTTGCAGCATAGGATATCAAAACTGAAGTGCTGAACACAAAAAACATCAGCAAGGTCCAACTAGGGATGTTATTAGCTGTACTATTGGGTTTTGTGTGAATAACTGTTCTGATAGTCTTGAATAAATCATTCTCCTTAAAACTTTTTTTGGTGTTCTAAGATTCTCACTCTGATATTTTTTTTACCTGGATGCAGAAAACTACAATGCTTTGACTGTTGCCAGTTTATGGGCTCCCGTGGTAGCTGTAAGTAAAATGGACTTTACATGAGGGTTGGCACTTTTATTGTTTTATTTTCTGTCTGCAGTCACTGAATCAAGTTGTTGTCTATGGAGAATCCCTTCAGTTTTAGGAGGATATTGTTTACACCAATTTTGGTGAAATTTATTGCGATTAGAATGAATGTTACTGCTGGGGGTTCACAGTTAAGTATTCCCTCTTGGTATTGTAACTTTGTCTTTTATCTAACGCAGATATACCTTTTAGACATCCACATATTCTACACCATTGCCTCTGCTTTTTTGGGATTCTTGCTTGGTGCAAGAGATCGTTTGGGAGAGGTAAGTGTGGTTACACTCCTCTTTGTCTTACAAATGTCAAAGTTTAGATATTTAAAACTGTTGGAACAGTGTTTGTAAGAGGTTAGGTCCTTACGTTTCTTATGATTCCTTGCAATTTTCACAGATAAGATCTTTGGAAGCAATTCACAAACTTTTTGAGGAGTTTCCTGGGGCCTTTATGAAGGCTCTTCATGTTCCTCTTACCAATCGGTGAGGTTCCTTTTCATCTGCTAGAATTTCATTTTTCCTAGATATCTCCCTTTATCTTTGTTAAATATTAACATCTTCTTGTCTTCATATTCTTAGGACGTCTAATCCTCCTCATCAGGTAGTGATGTTTTTTCCCTCTTCTCTTTTCTGTAGCTGTTGGCTTGTTTTACATTATGTCAATCACTAATTTCCTATATAGTGTACATGAAAATTTTGTCCCCGCCGAGTCATGTTAGTTTTCTTCTCACTATTGTTGTTCATATTGCATATGATTATCAATTCAAAGGCTATGGATAAGAACAAAGTAGATGCAGCACACTTTGCTCCATTTTGGAACCAAATAATTAAAAGTCTACGAGAGGAAGATTACGTCACTGATTTGTAAGTGCTTTATGTTTTACAGTAATTATGCTGTGTGCGTAATTCTCTGAGCTTCTGCTATTATGTATTTTCTTTTTTACTCTTTTCCCTCATCTGGAATTGTTTTCAGTGAGATGGAGTTGCTCCTGATGCCCAAGAATTCTGGTAAGCTCCAGTTGGTTCAGTGGCCACTTTTTCTTCTTTCCAGCAAGGTGAGTTTGATACGTTACCTGCTTCTGTATTAAATTCGACGTTTATTGTGTTATTTGCCTAGCCTCATTGCTTTCCATAAGAAATTCCATATGTGGACGTACTAGTGACTACTATTATCTGATAATCTGCAGATATTATTGGCCAAAGAGATTGCTGCTGAGAGTAATTCACAAGAGGAGATTCTGGAGAGGATTGAAAGGGATGACTATATGAAGTATGCTGTTGAGGAAGTCTACTACACTCTCAAACTTGTCCTAACAGAAACTCTGGAAGCCGAAGGGAGGATGTGGTATTAAATTTTGGGCCCTAAAATTTGACTTACAACGATTGTTGCTGGATGGACAGAGTGATGATAATTGTTGTGAATTTTGTAGGGTGGAAAGAATCTATGAAGATATCCAGGCCAGCTTAAAGGAGAGAAATATACATCATGATTTTCAGTTGAACAAACTCTCCCTGGTTATCACAAGAGTGACTGCGCTCTTGGGAATCCTGGTATTCGCATTGCCACTGCTATTTATTTCTCCGTCAGAAATCCCTTTATTTAGTGGCTCTNTGGGAATCCTGGTATTCGCATTGCCACTGCTATTTATTTCTCCGTCAGAAATGCCTTTATTTAATGGCTCATAATTATAGAAGTAGTAATTTTTATGATGCTGAAAGTAAGATTATTGCGAATTATAGGCGTCCTTACCTATTAGTGGGAGAAGGATGCCATAGTTTTATATATTTGATTTTAAATTGTACTCAATTGCATGGACAGAAAGAAAATGAAACAGAAGAGCATGCAAAAGGGGCCATCAAAGCACTTCAAGATCTCTATGATGTTATGCGGCTTGACATATTAACTTTTAATATGAGGTGCATACAAAGTTGATGATTTGGCTTTGTTTTGTGCAACAATCCAGTCGTTCTTTTCTTTTCCTTATTTGATATGTTTTCAAAATTGTGTTGCTCTGTGTTAGGGGTCACTATGAGACATGGAACATGTTAACTCAAGCCTGGAATGAAGGTCGGCTTTTTACAAAATTGAAATGGCCTAAAGACCCTGAGCTGGTATGATGATCATTCTTGTTGTCAAGGCTATTAGTGCACTCAGTTAATTTTTTGTCAGTCTGATAATTGTCTTTGATTTGCAGAAAGCTCTCGTCAAAAGACTGTACTCTCTATTTACTATCAAAGATTCTGCAGCACATGTTCCTAGAAATCTTGAGGCCAGACGTAGACTTCAATTCTTCACCAATTCTCTTTTCATGGATGTGCCACCACCCAAGTCTGTCCGCAAGATGTTATCCTTCAGGTATTTCTTTATCCATACGTTTGTCATATTATCCCAGCAAGCTCTTCACAACCTTACTATCTTCTTTCGTACTTTTTGTCAGTGTCTTCACTCCATACTATTCCGAGGTTGTGCTATACAGCATGGCTGAACTCACCAAGAGAAATGAGGATGGAATATCAATCTTGTTTTACCTACAGAAAATATATCCAGGTATATCAGCCTTGTGAGTTACTTCAAAAGCTTAGTGACTTGTCAAGCTTGTTATGTTTCTTACTTAAACGTTTTTTTTTTAGTACTTGACTTGCTTCTGTATGCTCCTGTGCTTAATATGTTGCAGATGAGTGGAAAAATTTTCTTGCACGCATAGGACGGGATGAAAATGCGTTAGAAGGTGATCTAGATAATGAACGAGATATTCTTGAACTTCGATTTTGGGCCTCTTACCGTGGACAAACGTTAGCTAGAACAGGTAAAGTAAACGAATCACTACACCTCTTTTCTTGGGGATACACTCTTCATTTCATGATCTCACATTGCAAATAATATTTGGTATCTCTATCAAGAAAGGGACCTTATTTTTCAGCTGTTCCCTTGCATATATTATTAATGTTTTTCTGTACTTGTTATCTGGCATTATACCTGCAGTTCGGGGGATGATGTATTATAGGAAAGCCCTCATGCTTCAGTCTTATCTAGAAAGAAAGGCTGGTAGAGGTAAGAGGCTAAAAGCTTTCTATAATTATCATTTTCTGGCCAAGCATTTTCTTAAGGCTATCTCACTATTACAGACGAGGAGTCCGCACTTTCTGGCAATGACGCAACAGATGCTGAAGGATTTGAGTTATCTCCTGAAGCAAGGGCCCAAGCAGATCTAAAGTTTACATATGTTGTCACATGCCAAATATATGGAAGACAGAAAGAAGATCAAAAGCCTGAAGCTGTTGACATTGCATTGCTAATGCAAAGGTAAGAACACACTTTTCTGGGTTCCTCTCTTGGTTAAGGATGTAGTTTTCTACCTCAGGTCTGGTGTTTCTGCTATCTTTATATATTGTATTATTGAGGTAATCTCTTTCATTCGATTGTAGAAATGAAGCTCTTCGCATTGCTTATATCGATGTTGTTGATAC